>NW_004443986.1:266505-267699 GCF_000243295.1 Trichechus manatus latirostris
CACAATTTATTCTAATGCTTAAGTGCCTTCCTTTAAACTGTCAAAACTATTATTTATTGACATGTCAACTATTTAAATATGGCATCTATTTAAATTTAAACTTCTGTGACTCTTAGAAGTTAACAGCACGACCATGTAAATGAACAGATATTATAATGTCTGCTATAGATCACAAATTAATTACAGAGGTAATCATTTTTCTATAATTCAGTGCCCAGAGAGAATAATAGTCAATGAAAATAAACAGCATTCTTTCAAGCCACATAATGGCTTTACCAGCATAACACAATGTAAGAGGCTCATGTGTAGAATGGATTTCTTTTTTTACTTTATTTCCTGAATTATAATCTAATTCTTTAGAACACAGAGCTCTACCAATGCATCTGCTGTAACTAACCATGTATAGTGGCTATTAAGTGCATCAAATACTGTAGCCAGCTGATATATTCAGCAGCTTATATTAGCACTTATAAACACAAAGATTTATACAGCTCTCCTTTGTAATTGATAGTTCCAAGAAACTAGAAAAATATGAAGATGAAAGAGCACTCTGCTCTCCTTCCAAAAGTGTGTGAGTAGAAAAGATGAGCTTTGCGAAACACATGGATACCACCTGCAAAACAATCATATGATCACAAACATAATAGGCCTGGTTTGCATTCTCTTCCCGTCCCTTTGAAGTAAATAGGAGCTTTGTAAATTGAGAATGTGTATCGGGATAAAAATTAAGTTAGATAAAGCTTGATTCTCCTCTTCCCTTACAATACATGCCTAAATTCTTAGCCAGTGATATTTCTTTGAATAATCACATTAGTTTCCACTGACATACCATAAAATTTCTGAATAAACATGCATTACCCTTAGTATATATTTGTTCTAAATATGGTTAACTACAAGTGTACCTATATGCTAAAGTAATATGTTTACAGCAAAGCATATTAAGCTCTTTTGCTCTTCTTCCTCTCTGTTTTCCCCTACCCCATAACATGACGTATAATTTCACTCTCAGGCTGACCCATTTGTTCTTAGGAAAAACTCCAAACATACTGACTTTTGCTGACCCACAAAGTTTGACTTAGTTGACCTATCAACCCTCATACCCATTCCTTCCCAGGGCACACCTCTATCTCCAAACACTGTTGCATTCTCTCCCAGGGAAAGAAAATGTTCATTTCTACGTCAGAGCAATTAACA
>NW_004443986.1:269108-271020 GCF_000243295.1 Trichechus manatus latirostris
AGTATTTATCTTTCTTAAAGAAAATACAGCACTGTGCACAGACAACCAAACCAACCACATAAACTAGAGAAAGAGGAGGGTCTTTCATGAATTTGTAACATATATGTTGCTGCATCTGTAGTATTTCCTTCTTTTGAGTTGGTAGTAGAGCATAATCAAAAGGAGGCTGATGTTTACTTGTTGGAGAACAATCTCTTCATCACATATATCCAGGTAAGATATTCTACCAGCATTTGGCAGCAGGAATGACATAACAGGCAAAGGCCTTCATTGATAGATCAGTCAAATGCCATCATTCTTGCTTTTTTTAACTGTATAATTGGCATTACTATTCTGAGTCTTCATTTCTGCTTAGGAAAGTCTGTGGCCTCAAAACATTCATGTGTTAAATAGATATTTATAGAGACTTACTTCTATAAAGCTACTTAGTTATTAAATACTACACTACATGACAAAGCTATGACATAAACTATCACATTTAATCATCATACTAACCCTTTTACTTTCCACTTTTACTTATGAGGCTGTTATTTGTCCAAGATCACAAATATGGTAAATTATAAAACTAAGATTTAAACTCAAATACATGGGACTCCAAAGTCCACAAGCAGCCTTTGAGCTAAAAGTTACTTTAAGATCTCTACATCAGTTTTGAACAATAGCCTGATGTTAGGATATTCTTTTTTTTTTCAGATAAAACTAGAATCTGTTTTTCATAATTTTAATATCCAATTGTTGAAACACTTAAATTCCAATTTGTTTTCTTGTGGTTGCTGATTTTCCCTGCAAGCTTAAAATATATGAATCTTTTATCATATAAGAATAATTATACTATTATTTGTAAAATGCTTCAATCAAACACATCTGGTCTTGTACAAGCCCAGCTGCTGCCTAATAATTGATTCACTGGAGAAGTAGCTATTTTATAAGGATGAGCTTTGGTCATTCACAATTTAAGCAGCCAATTACTTTTAAACAAGCTTCAAGAAAGCCATATCTAAACTCAAACACACCACTGCAAGTAGCAACACAGCAAGTGTCCGGTGGTTTCATTTTTATTATTTAAATAGCAATGATCATAAAATTAGCACCCTTCTAATGTAGTTCTCATTTTGATTATTGCTATTTTACTAGCAAAAATTTTCCATCAGGATGAGTGAACACTATAATTATTATTGCTTTGCATTGTAAAGGTTGCATCTTAATTAAAAAATCAACACTTTTTTCCCTTTCAATGAATACGTTAACTTCAAAATCAACAAAAACACTGAAGATGCAATTTTCCTAGACCCATAAATTAGGGTGTCCTTGATCAACCAGAATTCATAACCCGTGATCTTAAACATAAGGTATTAACTGATCCTATAACTGGGCCTATATTGCAAGTACCAAAATGGTTTTAGCAAACATTTTATGTAACCTTATGGCCAAAGTTACATACAATAGGTTTGAACAAACACTTCAGAGTTTCTTTTGACAGTATCACCGTGGATATGAATGAAATACTTAATGTAATCAGCAGTTAAAGATGAAGTTGTTCTTAGGAGTATTTTACAGTATTCATACATACAGACTGTAGGTATGTATGCAATTTCTGATCATGATAAAAATAAAACACAGAAACCAACACATAAAGGTAAGTTGATCAGAAATGGATATATTTGTAACGTATCATAATATAAATTGTGTACTGTATATATTTCATGTTTTTGGTATACACAAAATAAGAGCTTATAATGTTTACTATATGCCAGAAATACATATTACTTATTATTTCATGTAAACGTACACAATGTTATATACACAAGTATACACTCCTTTAATACTCAAGTCATCCTAGGAAAACACCGAGATATAAATGACTTTAAGTAGCTTGTGCCAGGTCATATACCTAGTAACTTACAGAGATGGA
>NW_004443986.1:272188-273978 GCF_000243295.1 Trichechus manatus latirostris
TTAATAGGCAAGAAGTGTATAATTTAAAAATACACACACACATTTTGAGAGGTTTGCTGACAATTAGAATTAACATAGTTTTTAAGAAAAGTGAAAATGTGATATTTTAAATAAAATACATATGGAGCCATTCGTATATATGGGTCTGCTTATGTGTACATCACACACACATAAATGCATATGGCTACCTCTAAATATACATAAGAAGATAGAGCCCCATATCCCATATGCACATCATCCGAGCTTTCAGAAATTGCCATTTAAAAGCAAAGGATCTAACTTTTCACTTTGATCAATGGGACAGCTTTATCATGAAATGGGATGACTGAAGTTTATTGATTAGCTGATAACCTGCTAATGCATAAGCCTTTAATCTGCAATAAAACAGTAAATGAAAGTAGAGCTTTCAGAAAGGAAAATATGGTTTGATGATCCTGGAAGAAAACAAGAACATGGAGAGGCTCAGGAGGGCAAAAACATCCAGAAAAACTGAGCAGTGACACCCAGTTACTTGACTTTCCCTACAGAGCCATGAGTTGAGACAACTGGGTCACCTGACATTTGGACCCCAGTGCCAAGGACTAAACAGTCAAACCAAATCAACATAATAAGGCTATTGTGTCCTTGAGGATGTAGAAAAGCAACCTCAAACAGCAATAACATTTCACTTCACAGCATGATCACTGTTTCAAAGAAAAAGTTAACACTATTGAGAGGCTTAATTCAATACTGTTCATATATCTTGGTAGGAATGAGTCATTTTTAAAAGAGTTCTATGGCGTTAACAGTATTTGACAGAATTTTTGTTGGCATCTCTGTGGTTGGAAGGAAATTTAAGAGTATCATTATTTAGGACTAAACTTCAGTGTTGAAAAGTTGTGGAGTGGGGTGCTTAGGGGGCAAATCAACACATATCCAGAATTTTGTAGCGGTCTATAGATCCTGATAATAATTTAATGCGAAAAACCTAAATAACAGTTATCCAGGAATTATGAGCAAATACAGTAAAACTGATAAAGTAACTGACACAGTGCCTGGCATATAGTGGTGCCCAATAAGGACGTATTGATTGAAGGTTTTCTTTCACCCTATAAATGACTATTTGTGTGAATGAGGTATAAGAGTTGAAAAATACCTTCTTTATCAAAAAAAAAAGGAGGGGGCGAGGTTGAACAAATATTTCCTATTCCAGAGTCACAAATAGGGAATTTGATAAAGAAAAAGACACTAATAAGTAGAAGTTCGTATGGTCTTATTTGCTATTCTCCCCACATACTTAAGGACATAAAATCTTTATTCTATTAAAACCATAGAGAATCAATAAACTTTTTCAATTTCAGTGTTTCATTTTTAAAAGGATGTTGATCTTGTTAATGTATAATGTCTTTCAAGCTGCAGCTGTGGGGATCCATGAATATTTACTACTACTTTGGGACTTCCATAAATAGTAGTAGTACTATTACCTCTGCTGCCACTACTACTACTGCCTCCACTGTCCAAACGGTTCTTCTCCTCTCAAGAGGAGAATATGTTATGCCTGAAATATTTCTGAAGTCAAAACCTGTGCATAAATAACATGAAAATAGAGGATGTTATCATAAGCATTTCTAAAATCTGGATAAATAAGAGAAAATCTTGGAGGCAGAGAACTGCAGGCACTGTAGCCTAGGTGAGAATTGAAAGAATTCCCAAATACCAAGTCCTCCCACCTTGTTTACCCACAGCTATTAGCTCAAATGAGTTCACAAAACTTCTTTCCTGGGTGTTCCCTATTAGAAGGTTTCGTTGGT
>NW_004443986.1:274576-277626 GCF_000243295.1 Trichechus manatus latirostris
ATGTATTGCATTGGGCAAATCTGCTGCAAAAGACCTCTTTAAAGTGTTGAAAAGCAAAGACCTCCTTGAAGACAGACTAAGGTGCGCCTGACCCAAGCCACAGTATTTTCAGTTGCATCATATGCATGCGAAAGCTGGACAATGAATAAGGAAGACTGAAGAACTGACGCCTTTGAATTGTGGTGTTGGCAAAGAATATTGAATATACCATGGACTGCCAAAAGGACGAACAAATCTGTCTTGGAAGAAGTACAACCAGAAAGCTCCTTAGAAGCAAGGATGGCGAGACTGCGTCTTACATACCTTAGACATGTTGTCAGGAGGGATCATTCCCCGGAGAAGGACATTATGCTTGGTAAAGTACAGGGTCAGCAAAAAAGGGGAGGAAGACCCTCAACGAAATGGATTGACACAGTGGCTGCAACAATGGGCTCAAGCATAACAATGATCATGAGCACGGCCCAGGACCGAGCGGTGTTTCATGCTGTAGTGTGTAGGGTCACTATGAGTCGGAACCGACTTGATGGCACCTAACAGCAACAACAACAACATGCTCTAGGTTTCTCTTTATATAAAAGGGGAAAAATATCAAGTTATTTCAGAGTATTTGTGTTAAACAGAGATTACTGAGAAACATATTGCAACATATAACTACCAAATAATATTAGAAAGCCTTAATCTGAGAATTGAGACTTAACCTTAATGTTACATAAATGCAAGCAGCATTCCATCACCCCACAAAGAAAAATGAAACACAGTAAAATAAAATCAGATATTTGCATTCCATTTCTAACAATTTAAGCCACTTGTGTATATACATGTATATAAAAAATACATATATTTTTTAAATGTTTCTAAGTACATACGAATCTTTCCATTCAATGAAATTCAGTATTCACTGAGCTCCTACAAGGTACAGATTACCCAAAGCTGAA
This sequence comes from Trichechus manatus latirostris, assembly GCF_000243295.1. Classification (NCBI taxonomy): domain Eukaryota; kingdom Metazoa; phylum Chordata; class Mammalia; order Sirenia; family Trichechidae; genus Trichechus; species Trichechus manatus. The sequence goes on from NW_004443986.1 coordinate 275,512, forward strand.
CAGGACATGATCCTTCCTCTACAAGCCAGGTGAAATATTATTAAACCTGGGGTGTACATAAAGCATTTATGAACACATAAAAACCAAAACCAAACCCGTTGCCATCGAGTCAATTCTGACTTATAGGAACACATAGGAGTTGTTAATTCTGATTAGGGTTATCAAGGAGTAAGTGATATCTGAATTGAATCTTAAAGAATGAGTAAGATCCCAAATGCAGAGTAGGTCAAAGAGCACCCTAAGCAACGGTGTAGAAGTATAAATGCATATGTTGTGAATAAGACACAAAACATAGCCAGGAATGGCAGGAAAATAGGTAACCTATAGGCATGCTGTGATAAAAGAGGCCCCAAAATAAATTGGATGGGCCCAGATTAGAATGCTGTATCACTTGGATTTATGTAGACAATAGGCAATCACTGACAATTTAAATTGGGGTAACGACATTGTCGTGGATTGAATTATGTCCTCCAAAAAATGTGTGCATCAATTTGGCTGGGCCATGATTCCCAGTATTGTGTGATTTTCCTATATGTTGTAAATCTTGCCTCTATGATGGTAATGAGGTAGGATGGGCGGCAGTTGTATTAGTGAGGCAGGACTCAATCTACAGGATTGGGTTGTGTCCTGAGGAAATCTCTTGAGCAGAGAGACAGGGGGACCTCATACCACCAAGAAAGCAGTGCCAGGAGCAGAGTGTGTCCTTTGGACCCAGGGTCCTTGTGTGGAGAAGCTCCTAATCCAGGGGAACATTGATGAGAAAGAAGGCCGACAGAGAGAGAAAGCCTTCCCCTGGAGCTGACGCCCTGAATTTGAACTTTTAACCTACTTTACTGTGAAGAAATACATTTCCCTTTGTTAAAGCCATCCACTTGTGGTATTTCTGTTATAGCAGCACTAGATGACTAAGACAGACATGAATAAACTGTATTTAAGATTAACAAAAAATGGGTTGAATTCGGTGTAGAAAAGGAGATCAATTCAAAAGTGAATAAACTATGTTGGATGAGGATTTCGAGTATCTGAATTAGGGCAGGATCAAGAGAATTAAAAGAGAGAAGAGATATTCTAGAAACATTTTGGAAGTAAATCAATAAAACTGGTAATTGATGGATATGAGGGAGTAAAGGATAAGTCAAAGATGACTCCATGTGTTCTTGCATAGGTAACTGAGTGAATGCTTACAATTTTAACTGGGTTGAGGAATATTGACAAAGGCATAGGGTTATTGGAAACATCATGAGTTTGTTTTGAAAATTTTGAATTTGAGATTGTCTCCAGTATTTATGAAGAGAAAACTAAGCAGAAAATTACCAATATATGTCCCCCCCACACACACTCAAAAACCAAAAACAAAACAAAACAAAACCAATCCCGTTGCCGTTGAGTCAATTCCAGCTCTATAGCAACACTATAGAGCAGAGTTGAACTGTTCCATAGGATTTCCAAGCAGCGGATGGTGGATTTGAACTGCCAAAGTTTTGATTAGCAGCCAAGCTCTTTACCACTGCGCCACTAGGGCTCCACGCACTCTAAGAATGGTCCTATATATGTATATGTATAAATGTTTTGCATCAAAATACCCAGGATATATCAAGTACTGAAATCAGGTGTGATAGTCAACGTATTTAACAAACGACAAAGCCCAGGAATCAACCAATCAGATCTGGACAATGGTTTGAATGAACGTACAATGGTCAATGGAGGAAAGAAATGGAGGAAATTCAGTCCTGACTTACTCCAAGATGGTGTGAAGAGCTATTTCTTTGAGGCAGCGCTGTGACATTGATACCAAGGTTGTGCTGTATTTAATTTTGTTTTAAATTAGGACTTCGACATACTTCGACATTACATTTTCTATTCACATTAAATAGGGGTGGATGTAATAATATTTAATACTGGAGTACATAGTTTTCAAAAAGCTGTAAGCCATGTTTCTTAGTCCCCCATCACAGGAATATTGCTATAGCCTAAAGAGATGCAAACACAGACACTGACGGAGATCCATGCAATAAGAAAATAAGCTCCATGCAAAAATAAAATAGGTATTTTTCTGGTTTGTCCACCACCATACCACCAGTACTTAGAACAATGTATGGCACATAACAGAACTCA
>NW_004443986.1:277780-278667 GCF_000243295.1 Trichechus manatus latirostris
AAACTTTTAGAGTCTTATAAACCTACTTGGCATGCTTAATAAAACCATACAACTATATAAACATGTATTCAATAAAAAAAAGTTAAACTAAAATCTCATAAGTAGAATTAGAAGTAAACTGCTGCACTGGTAAGATTTATTATTCATATTTAAAATCATAAAAATTAAGATAATGGGTATGGCTCTCATCTTTAAAGATATAATCATTCCAGTTTTACAAGCAGAAATATGAGTTTATATTTATAAGATTTCTCAATAATAAGAGATATATAAAGGGACTATCACAAGTCAAAGCCCCACTAAAGGATCTAAAAATTACTCATAACAGGATTGTAAAGCCAGTACCTAGGAGTAATTGTGAAACAAACCTCTGAATAGTTTCATACAGTAAAATGAACTTTCTTGCAAACTCTAGATTTAAATAAGATGCAAAAGAGAGCACACAAAACCATTAAAGTACTTTTTTTTAATCTTAAAGCTCAATCAGACATTGTATAAACAGGATTTTCAATCTAGCCATTCTTGGCATATTGTCAATAACTGAGTTCTTGAGTTAGTATCACCCTCAGCTACTGTCAAATGAAACTAGTTCTGGTTGGGGTATAACTCATTAGATTTTAAAAAAATCAACAAAAACAAAACAAGCATTTTTACTTAGTGAGACACAGCACAATCTCTTATTAGGAGAAAATTCAATAACAGACAAAAGCAAATATGCATTATGCATCTTAAGTAGATGTTCAATATTGTAAAAGAAAAGAAAATACAAAAAAGTGATACAAATAAAAACTGTAACACCAAACATACAATCATGATGTAAAGGTCCACGTGTACTAATTAAGGTCAGGTTATTTCTTCTTTATATTTGATTTCATGAAATGTACATA
>NW_004443986.1:278929-280555 GCF_000243295.1 Trichechus manatus latirostris
AGGGAGGATGGGTGGCAGTTGTGTTAGTAAGGAAGGACCTGATCTACAAGACTGGATTGTGTCCTGAGACAATCTCTTGAGATATAAAAGACAGAAGTGAGCAGTGAGACAGGGGGGCGTCACACCATCAAGAAAGCAGTGCCGGGAGCAGAGCTCGTCCTTTGGACTGGGGTCCCTGTGCCGAAAAGTTCCTAATCCCGGGGAACATTGATGAGAAGGCCAACAGAGAGAAAAAGACTTCCGCTGGAGCTGATGCCCTGAATTTGGACTTTTAGCCTACTTTAACTGTGAGGAAATATAAACTTCTCTTCGTTAAAACCATCCACTTGTGGTATTTCTGTTACAGCAGCACTAGATGACTAAGACAATTACTTTGTCTTTATTTTCAAATACTACTAACTGTTGTGTTTGCTTTCTTATGCATCACCATATGTAACTATAAGTGTATATGTTAAAAAATAATGTAACAAAGATTGTAATATTTGGTTCTGCAATTAATCTTCCACTCTCAACCCTTACCCAGATTTATCAACAAATAGTGTTTGGCTCTTAGCCTATTAAGTCCAGTCACTGCATAACAATATACTTATTTAATATTGAGTAAAGTTCAACTGAAGATGGCATAGATTGCTTTTCTCAAATTAATTTGTTGCTAATTATAGGGTGGGTGAGTGGGGAATATTTACTGACACGTTTCCTTTGATCATCTTTTTGAAGTCAAGTTCAAGGACATGTAGCTATACTAAAGGCAAAATTAAAGAAGGTTAACTAGGTCAATTAGGAAAGGAAAAGCTAAAGACTTGGGGTGAAATACATACTTTTAATTTTCAGCAATAATGGAACAAAAAAAACCCAGTTTGTTTGTTTTAGTGGGGAGGTTTTGTTTTGCTTTTGTTTGTTTTTAGTTTTTCACTTTGGTATTAAGTCCAAAATATCTACCTTAGGAAGAGTGACCTATGGTAAAACCAAACATTTTGAAAAGGATCTACCAGAGCAGACTCTACTAAAATTAAGGCTGATACATTTTTCTAGCAGATGTATATAATAATTTATACCCATTGCCATCCAGTTGATTCCGACTCACAGTGACTCTGTAGGACACAGAAGAATGCCCCATAGGGTTTCCAAGGAGTGGCTGGTGGATTCAAACTGCCGACCTTTTGGTTAGCAGCCAAGATCTTAACAACTGTGCCACCAGGGCTCCTTAGTACTTTATAGTAATTTCTATTTACACAGTATTTTCCTATTAATTATGCTTTCTCTAAAGTCCACTTTAAAATTCAAATAAGCATTCACCATATTTAGATGTTACCCTTTCTTTATTCCTTGGGTGTGGAAAAAGTGTCACAGAATCATATGTGGCCTAAACCTGAGAGATTATTTAGTTCCCTGTCATCTTACAGATAGGTAAATAAAGGTTAAGTGACATTCCTGAAGTCTTATGATTTAGCTTTTGGTTCCTCTACTGAAACTGATGGGTTCCTGTAAGGTTATCTAAAACATAAATTCTTGCAAGATGGAGCCTATTTTCCAAACAATTGCTATTTTGAGTTCAGAGATGTATTCTTTGCAAAATAATCAAATATCAAACTAAAGTTTCATCTTGCTGAAAAAGTGACTACTGGG
>NW_004443986.1:281782-283292 GCF_000243295.1 Trichechus manatus latirostris
AAAAAAAAAAAAGCACAGTAGTGTACTCATATTCTCAAATCCTAGAAACGGAATTCCTGAGTGTGCACTCTCCTTCTAGTAAAAGCAGACAGGAATGAAAGAAGACAAAATCTTGTTGGCCAGTCATACCCCAAAATATAATTAGGCAATAAAGTTTTCAAAATGAATAATAAAAAGTAAAGTTTTATGAAGTACTCACTTTACATGAGGAAAGAAACAAAATACAAGAAGGTAGCTTAGTAGAAAGGCAGAACATCAAGAAATGAAAATCACATATATAACTTTCCTATGCCAGACAAGTACAACATATTAACATAAAATAAATTATTCCGTCGGCTCTGCATAGACCTGTCTGACTTGTTTTTTACAAACCAAATTTGTAATAGTAATCTGTTAAGGTTTATTTTCCCCCACTTCATTGCAAAAAGATAGTCAAAGTACTGTACTTAAAATTTAAAAAAAAAAAAAATTCCTAAGAAAACTAAGTGTAGCTCTGACTTTTGTTTACTTGAAGAAGGTGTTTTTCCCAAGTAATAGTAGCTTTAAACAGTTGAGACACCCCCACCCCAACCCCGGAACACACACAAACTAGTTTGTCTTGATTATTTTGAGACAGGTCACTTGGATTGTATTATAAATATCAGTTAAAATATAGAAGTTTGCAAAAGATTACTTTCATAAATAAATTAGAGAGGAGTCCAGTTATATTCCTTTAACAACATCATTCTAATTGACCTGCATTCCAGTCTGCTTTCTTGAATGTTAAGAGAAAGGAGTAGTCATAAGCATCTATCCTGCTGGGAATTTTGAATAACCCTGGCATACCCCTGGGAGTCTTTTGGGGAAAGTGAAATGTAAATGTGAACATCATCAATCATGTAAATCACTATAAAGGCTGAAATGTACTAGTGTAACCACAGGAAAACAAACAAGTTATAAAAATAATACATAACTTTATAATGAAGAAGAAAATGGGAGGTGGTAGATTTAAAAATATTAGTTATACCATTTAATTTAAAGTATATGATTTAAAATACAAGATGAATGATATAATTAAATTCAAAATACATGATTTACAAAAATTCTGTTATAAACATATTTGTAACTATTTGGAAAGATAAGGCTCATTTATATTCTAAATACTCTTTGAATTCTCTAAGAAATATAATTCTACTTCTACTGGACTAAGGTGTATCCTAAAATAATTCTATGTTTGTTTGTTTCGGCAGAGTGTCTAAGTTATGAAAAGATTTCTTTCTAAGAAATAACAACAATCAGAACTATGTAGTGGTTTCTTTTAGCCTTCACTCATTTCTTAGGATGGAACTTTAAGGAGTTTTTTGTTAGTTTGTTTTCATTTGTTTTTAATGTCTACAGTTGGTGGCGAAGTGATTAAGAGCTCAGCTGCTAACTAAAAGGTTGGCAGTTCAAATCCACCAGCTGCTCCTTGGAAACCCTATGGGGCAGTTCTACTCTGTCCTATAGGGTCTCTGTTAGCTGTAATCGACTC
>NW_004443986.1:285224-286592 GCF_000243295.1 Trichechus manatus latirostris
GAATGGCTAAAGCACAGAAAATGGGAAGAGACGAGGTGCTAGGATGGCAAGAGTTAAAGCTGAAAAGGCAGGCAAGGCCCAGGATAGAACAGTTTTCTGTACAGTTGAAGAATTAGGACTTTGTCCTGAAGGAAGCTTAAGGAGAAAATGAACATGGTCAGATAACTCTGCGTTAGTGCCTAGTGACATTGTAGAGGGTGGAAAGAAAGGAGGAAAAGTGAAGGCAAGAACAACGATCAAAAGCCTGATTCACAAAGTCAGTCAAGATGGAATGTGGTGAGAATACAAACATGGAGTAGAGGCTATGAAAAGAAGATATTTTCTAAAGAAAGAATCAACAACTTGGTAAGCAATTGGAAGTATATGGTAAAGAACTGAATGAAATTAAGAATAAATCTCAGGTTTTAGGCTTGAATAGTGATGTCATTAACTTAGAAAGGCAGCAGGAAGAAAAAAGAAATGTTGATCAGGAAAACTAATGATTTCAGCACTGGACTTGCTGAGCATGACTTGTCTGGAGCACCATGTTGAAACTCACAGTTGTTGTGTAAATGCTGTTTTACATGATGCACAGCTAAGGGCTGAGGGGATGAGTACAGAGGTGTTGTATTTTTCTAATTTGCACATAAATGCTAGTGGTGGGCCAGGTGAAGACGTCCAAAAGACAGCTACAGAGGGGAGACCCGGCTGGAAAGAGAAACGTAGCAGACATCGGTGTATAGAGCTGCACTAATACAGTAGTCAATAGCCCTTTGGTTCCCCTAGCCACACTTCAAATGCTCAAAGGCGAACGCGGTTAGTGGTTACTGTATCAGACAGCACAGATATAGAGCACTTACATCATCACAGAAATTTCACTGGTACAGAGCATGTAAATAAAGAGAAAAAGTTTGGGGATGGAACCCTGGGGAAAAAAGAAGTACACGAAGAGAAAGGAAGAGGAGTGGAGTGAGAAGAAGTAATCAAAGAAGTAAAAGGGAAAGGAACAAAAATCTCACCACTGTGACCAAGAGAAGAGAGATTTCAAGATGAAATGGTCAAGAATAAGAAAAGCTGAAAAGAGGTCAAATAAGAAAAAGAGTACAAAGTTACCTTTAGGTAGTTTATTTTTCCCTGCCATTTGCATAGCATTGGAATTGTTAACAATTTCTTCAGATGGAAAATGACTGAGCTAGACTAATTCTCCCTCTCAAATCCCATGTTTAGCTTTTAGAAAGAACGCAAGTGCTGCGCAGAAAAGACAATGTTGGAAATGTGACCATTCTCCACCCACTCTTTAATCAAGAACGGGAGGCCTTGCATAGCCATCTTCCTTCTGGGAGAGATTCTAAGAGTCTCTGATTAAGGTCTGTATCATCGCTAAATAGA
>NW_004443986.1:288202-289560 GCF_000243295.1 Trichechus manatus latirostris
GAAATGTCTGCTTTTGGTATGTTCAGTCTACTGAAAATTAGACTACTGTAATTAAAAATGTTTTCCCTTAATTTGACTGAAATACTCTACAAAGTTTTTGAAATAACTGTTTTCAATAATTATGGCCATTTATAATAAAAATAATAAATAATAAACTCCACCTTGACATGCAAAATATTTTCCTGGTGACAACTAATAAAAAGAATATCATTACTTCATTAGTTCTAATGTCAAATGACTTCCCTATTTTTTTCCCTAAAGGAAAAGTACCAAATAGCAGGACTTAATGTAGTCGGCAGCAATCAAAACAAAAGTGCACTTTTTCACTCTAAAATGTTTTCATAACGGTTGATTGATACATCACAATAACCTAAGTGACAGAATATTACTGAAAAGAGTTTTCACACGCACACATCACGTAAGCATACAAAGACTACATAAAATTGATGTTAGGTTACTTTAACATGTAAAAATATAATGAGTTATCATCCTGATTAGCTTCATCTTTGATCTGATTAGGTAGTATTAATTTACTAGCATTGTATTGCAGTAAAACTTTTTTACCCAATCAAGTTATATTAAAACAGATGTCAATTAACCTCCTTACCCCCAAAATGGGCCTCTTCTGTATGGGAATTCTTTTTAAAATAAATAATGTCTTAAAAAAGTTTCAGGTAGGCAACTGACAGAATTTTAAAAATCTATATAAAAAGGAATTAGCTTACAGAATATAGCACACATAGAATTAGTTGTTGTTTATCTAATAGTATTTTAAAAATCAGAACTATATGGCTGTATAAAATTTATGTTATATTATTAACAGAATGTAAGTATCCAATGATATCACATTGGATTGCCTACTATAATACAGTTAGACATTCAACTGTTTTCTAACAACCTTTTCCTACACACCAATACTTAAGCTTATTAAAGACACACTCCACCTCCTGCCACCCAATAAAACCAAACAAATTAAGAACGCTTTGAAGTTATAACTCATGTCTATTTGATGAGCCTATATATACTGTAAGGAGATTTTTTTTTTTTTCTCATCATATTCCACTAATATCTGATACTGTGGGTAAAAACTTTAAAGTCAGGCAAACTTCAAATCATAGTTCCACCACCTGCTGGTTATTTAACTTTGGGGAAATTATTTAATTTAATTTTACTGAACTTAATTTTACTCACAAGTTTAATAATGATAATGCAGGTTTTTCTGTGAGGATTAAATAAAATAGGCTAAACACAATGTCAGACATAATGACAGGTACTCAATAAATGTTACATATTTTCTTTTTTCCAATCCTCCACTATCAATCCCTTTCTTTCAATTTACAAAATTAAAAAAAAAAAAA
>NW_004443986.1:289842-313085 GCF_000243295.1 Trichechus manatus latirostris
TTTTTTTTTTCCCATCATAGTTACACATGTTTTGGTTCTCCTCTAAATTAACAGCTAAACAGATATAACGATTGAGATGCAAAATTATCAGCCTCGGCAATTACTATGCTTTTAAAAACCCAGCATTTACAAGAATCTAATAAAAATGTAATATCCTTTACAGGAATAGTTAAAAATAGCTAGTGAGTAACAAAAGTATATTTGTAACTGAATATGCTGCTATGAATGTCCTAAAGGCCAGATATTTTTTTTTACTATCACAAGACAAAGTTGCAATTCCACGATATGTATCACTGCAAGAAAAGCATAACAATCACTGATAGACATGTGGTGCGTGCTGGAATATATGTGGAAAAAAAGGCAAAACTTTAGAAGCAGAAGAATCTAGAAGTCATACCTCACAAATACAAAGAAAGTAGCTGCATACTAACAATTCGTAAAAAGAGTAAGAATAAGAATTGCTATTTCTGTTCTAAATCTTTAACATCCTGAATAAATACTTCACACTTATGTCTGAACATATTACAGAATTTTAACAAAAAACATATGACTCACATTTTCACAGAAGCTAATCTTAAAAAACTGAATAGACCAAATGAAGCAGCATAGTATTTAAATAGACAAAGGCTTAAGTATACCTCTAATTTCAAGTTAGACTAAAGGGAAAGCAGTTAACTAAAAACACAAGTTGGATCTAGGCAAGGAAAATATGACTAACTATTGCCGCACTTGTATCATACATTTCCTTTTTTTCATCAATGGACAATAATTCTGCCTGAAAATCTGTGGCAAGCCCTACCAATAAAAGTCAAACTAACAGATATTTTTTCCCTACTGTGTTATAAAACTATGCTTAAAACGATCACCTTTAGAAATGAAAATGTTTTCCTCTCATTAAGCAATTAAAGAGGAAAGGAAAGAGAAAAAGAAGGACAAGGGCGTAAAGTATGTACCAAAAGACCAGTAAAAGGCTTTCAAGAAGATTAAGCATGTGGATTTTATTGGTAATAGCTGGAGCAGCTCTATCAGTTCATTGCACATTAATAGACAAGTTGCCATCAAGTCTCCGGATCTTGGCTTTAAAAGGATAGTATCTGCACTCTCAGCTATTTGCTTTACCTAGATTGCTATCCAAAGGTTTTTTTTGGTTTTCTAGGTTTTTTTTTCTTTACTACATATCATGGGAAAGAAATCCAGAAAAATCTTAATTATGATCTACAGGTCACAGGATTCTCAAGTCTCATTTTTAATTTTCATATCCTTTTTTAACTAACATTTTTTGGGGAGTGGAGCTGGGCAATTTTTAAATATAGCTTACCTTTATTTTAAGCCTACTTTTAGCTTCCAAATTAATAATCATTACTTAAGAAAAGGTGAACTTTTAATACTTTACAAGGCTAGCTGCAGGCAAGTAAAAACCTCTTTTTCTTAGAAACTAGGGTCCTGTGAGGTTTTCTTTTTTAAAGCTAAGAAAAAGGTAGAAAAATTGCAAATAAAACAAATGTCAAGTATAAAAAGGGTTAATATTTAATTAAAACCAGTTCTATCCACTGTAACAATGACCTGGAGCCAAACAAGGCGGAAGAAGTATGAGTCATTCTTTCTGCCCATGAATGAGACAGCTGATCTTCTCAGCAATTCCTCAAGACAAGCAGGCAGTTCTGGAGTTCTGCCTCCATTCACAAAAACACAGTCCAGCATGAGCCATGTGGCCCAACCGCAAATCTTTTCATGTCACACCCTTCAGAAGAGCTAAAGCAAGTAAACTTGAACTTGCCATATAAACACACCAATTTTATTGCTCTGTCTCAAATACAGCTCGGACCCATTAAGGAATATATTTAAATAAATGACACGCTTATAAAAATTCATTAGTTAGATAGATGATAGATAGATAGATAGGTAGGTAGGTAGATAGGTAGATAGATAACCCATCCTGCTTTACACAGTACCTTGTCAAGGAAACTTGAATATATAGAAGAAAGAGGGAAGGAAAGAGGGAGGGGGTGGGGGAAGAAAGAAAGAAGGAAAGGAAAAAGGAGGAAAAGTCATTAAAGAAATGTCTTCTTTTTCTTTTCTATTATTCAAGTTCTCTTTATCATAAGATTATAATGGACTTTTGCTGAACTTTATAGAATTTCACTTTGATTCAAAGGGTTAGAAATCAGTTCTCTGAAGAAATTTAAAATGTTTTTTAAATAAAACAGCAAGAAAATCAGCCTTCGAACAGTGGTATTCTGTTTAATCCTAAAATAAAGCTTCAGGCCATGGAACAAAATAATCATGAGTCCACTAAGCCTGGTTTTACACCACATCCGCTTTTAACATTAAAATCATTGTACCAATGTATAAGCATTAATTAATGCAAGAAGTATAAACATACTTAAACACACACAAAAATGGGGGCTATTTCCCTGTGACAGAAACATCTTTAATACTTGATAAAGACATTGTTTTCTAAATATTCTAAAAGTAAATAAAAGAAAACAGTAAGTTTTAAGTGTCTTTAGTATCAACTCAGCTTCATTTCTTAACTAAATTGACCTGCAGCGACTTGAAAACTTAAGAGTAGTTCAGATTCAACTAGGTGTTTCTAGACAAATATTTTATCTAATGCTACAGAGGTGCCGACAATATTGTCATTATTATTACTACAAAATTGTACACAGGTCAAAGGGAATCAAGACATATTATGAAACGCAAAGAATTATGTGTTTCCTGTAACTGAATGAGAACAGCTCAGCAATACTTCATTAACATTTACTAGAACCCTCTGGGAAAAACTGCTACCTATGCAACACCAAATTCAATGTTTCTATTTTTTTTAAAGCACTTTTCTTTTTGGCATATAGATCCTAGATGAGAAAACATTTCTACAAGTCCAATGAATATTTAGAATCAAAATACATTTACTCTACCTGCTATCTTTAAATTAAGTCCAATTGAGAAGTCATTCTTTTGTATTTTTAAGTACTTCCTGGTGCAGGGAAAGAGGGTTGTAACCCCTTCACTACACACACATACACCTCACACACACACATACAAATCAAATGCCTCTTGCTCAACTCTTAAGAAATTTTTGGACTTCTATAATTTAATGCTTAATTCTTAATTCCTTTTTTTATGTAAACCAAATACAATAATGTAGCTTTGAAAGCCTTTATTCCTTACTGTGTCACAGGGGAGGAAAAAAAAAATTCATGAACACTTATCTAATTGTACGTTCCATTAAAAAAAACTACAATCTTTGATATATAAACATGAGTGCATTATGACTACGGTATATTACGGATGACATTCTGTACAGCAAATAACAATAGCACAGATTATTTAAGGGACTTCATAAAAAATGACTTGGGATATGAATTTAGAATCAGCCATCAAAGCAAACTGAGATGATAATTATGATATTTCTACTTTTAAGTCAACCTGACTATTAGACCGTCACATAAAACCAAAAAAAAAAAAAAGTATTTCTATGAGGTAATAACTTTTGGTGTAGAAAGTTTGTTCTTGGAGATAAAACTTTGACTTGGATATGTGGTGGGAGCACAAAGCTTCACTACTACAAAGTAATTGAAAAATATTTTATCCTGATGGTAGCGAATCACGGTTGACTTTTTTCTTTAATATTACTGAGGAAAGGGAACCTCAAGAACTTCTAGACCACCACCAAAAATTACTCTCAAAAGTAACTATGTACTTATATATGTATGTGTATATACATATATACACTGAAGTTTATTATTTAAATTGTGTTAGTAGGTAAGCTTTAATAAGCAAGTTTTCAAGAATGCAATTTTTTTTTTAAATTCAAGTTTACATCCTTCTCTATCTGTCCTACTCACACAAAGGGTCGAAATTTAACTGTGAATTTCTAGGACATCAGTCCCTAAAGCACAACTTAAAACAGGTTGTTAAAGCATAAGACATTATCATGTTATGGGTAAGACTGATACTCGAACTCATTATTTGATGGGATCAGCTAATTGCAATTGCCTTTCTGTCAGTAGCACTCTTGTTCAAAAGATAAATAATCAATAAAGAATTGTACATAGTAAAATTATAATGTGAAGTAACTCTGGCACAAATACGAGCTAGACATTCTCTGATTTTTTTTTTTTTAACTACTACTATGGTCGCAGAAAACATTAGTGTTTCAATTTTCTTAAACTCAGAATAAGCCGTGATTATTTTAAATTATGATACTTATGTTAAAAACTTTTAAATTGTAGTGTTAACATACAAAAAGTGATATTAATATAAAGTTATATTCTTCACAAACGCATTTTTTATCCCTATATAGAAATTATTTTTTTAGAGAGCATGGAAGTGTATTTAGAGATGATTTTAGTAAACTGAAAATACTGGTTCCATCCTCACACTCACATAGTCCTGCCTAAGCTACCCCAACTTCCTCTTAGAAGTAAATTCATAAATTCACGTTTCATAACCCATACTAATCTACCCAGTGACTTAATCCACATGTGGAGTTTTAGGTCTACCTTAGAAAAATTCTTACAAGAAAGAACAGATTAAGTATGCTAAGATATATCATACTCCACGTAGTTAAGAGACTTTGATTATTTTTTAAAAACATGGTTTTTATGTAACACATTACAGCTAACTTGACTCATGTGTAATAAGATTTTTAGACCTGTTTAATTTCCCACTGGGATTCTAACTCATGAGAGAAACTTGGTTAATTGACAGAGATCTTTTTTAAACGGGTCAAGATGCCTTAAAATTCCATGGTCAGTTTCTCGGCGTTCAGGTCATTAAGGTCATTAAGAAAAGAAACATGTAAATGGCATACAGTCTGCCAATTTGGCAATGTTTTAATTTCTAGATGTTCAGAAGGACATAAATGGACAAATCTAGCTACAAATAAAGTAGGATAATTTTGAGATCTCTTTTTAGCTAATTAGTCAATCCATAGAATAAGTCAAGTTAAAATCTTAATGCAAAATACTCAAATTGTGTTTAATTACTCAAACAAAAATAAATGTGGAGTTTATTAACCAATGGTTAAAAAAGACTCTTCTTACTATTAGGTGAAAAAAAATCATGTTAACAACTTTTGCTTATCTCATGATTGGATAAATGAAATTATTCTGACAAATATTTGAATTCTTCTAAATACAATATTATCCTTAGTTTGTAAATAGTAGCTCACCTGGGTATTTAATAAAACACTCTAAGGATTCATTCCTGAACTTTTTAAGCTTATGCATTCTTTTCTAAGAAAAAGTCCATGTTTTTCAAATACATCGGTCATTTTCTAGGTTTATTTTATATAAAGTAAAACCTTCAGATTTGATTTGCAGGTATGTTAAATCATTAGCAAGAATATTCAATGCAGAGCTTTAAAAGAAAAACTTGGATAGATTATTCAAATCACTTATTCAAGCTACAAGAAACAAAACAAGTCAAAAGTACCAAAAAAAGTACTGAAATTGATTATAAAATTTTAAGAGTCTGTCACAGATTCTGTATTTTAAAATTCCAGTAACAGAGTTGCTATGCACATTCAAAATCTGCCAGCAAGTGCACTGACTTGGAATCAATGAGATTTTAAAATCTTAAGAAGCAACAAACCTTCCAGAACATTTAAAATAGCTATTTTAAGTTCTTTTGGATAAACGAACAAACACCCTCATAAACGCAATAACCTCACAACCTTCAACTTTACAAAATTAATAGATAAAAGTCAACATGAGAAGCTCTATGGGGTTTTTTCTTGAAAAAGTTACATTTGAATGTATGGCTTATGTTGCAATAATAAGTAATCTATTGCAATAAGTTTCATTTACAGAGACAGGAAAAATGACCTTTAAATGTAACTAAAACTTTCATAAATACTTACCTTTCATTAACACGTAAATACAATCGCCCTTTCAAAGGACTACCAGGAAATCTACTTAACTTAAAAGATTCATAAAGATTGCAAAAGCTCTTTGGAGAACTGGAATATCAGCAAAACAAAGAAACTTATTTTACATACTAACAGCAACTTGATCAACTGTTTGCAAGACCACGGGATAAAACAAGTCAGTCAGCCTCCAAGTACCTACAGCAACACTTGGGTTCAACTTAAAGAGACCCTCTCTCTCCTTACCATCTTAAAAATCTGTTCAAGAAATTGTGTGTTTCCCATATAATGTGAAGACAAAAATAACACAATTTTACTCAAGGCTTAAATATTTATAATTTTCTTTCTCTTTCCCACAAAACACATCACAGGATAAAATTAAAATTTCACATTCATTATACTAAATGCAAAAGAAAAATTTCAAATTATGAATGCCCACAAGATCCCTCAACACTGGGCATTTCTGAAGTTCTATAAAGCTTTACTGAAGCAATATCTTAGTGTTACTATAAAATGAAGTTTCACACAATAAAAGAATAATAGATTAAATGCAAAATTTTATCAAAAAATAATCCAAAATCAAAGTAGTATCTTTAAATGTCTCCTTGCTATAGTAAATAAATCCTAATAAAAGTGACAAAATAACAAAGGTCAATTTCAACAAACATCACATGTATAGTAACAAATAGAAAACATTTTTTAAATCATCAAATCCCCCAAAGATTTATTTTAAATGCATAGATTGAGATTTCCTAAGTATTAGATACACACCTAACGTTCTGTGTTGTGAACAAGGTGGAAAGAAGACACTTGCACTTAAATCTTGAAGCATCCCGTCCTGATGAACCCAAAGAAACTAATTTCTGCCATCAGAGAAGTCCTCCACCAGAACACAAATAATGATATGCGCTGCTCTAAAGGAAGCAGCAAGCCAGGTTCTGGCTCTAGGAGGTCTCTCGAGGTACAATAATATAAACCTGATCAATTGCAATTAAAATCTGAACAGAGGCTTAGAACCTGAAGTCTTGGTGCATTAGTTCTTGCCAAAAGCAGATGTGATTGTGAGCTGGAAGCAATTTCTCCTGGTAATTTGTGATGACACTGGGTAGTGCAGCCCCAGAGTCCCCAAAGACAAACTCATCAGAGGCTCTAATGTATGCATGACACATGAGGTGGCTCTTTTAGAGCTCAATTAATTGGGCTGAACATTAAGACAGCAAGTTCAGGACTTTTTTTTTTCCCTTCTAGAGTTGCTTTTCTCCCATTTACAGCAATTTTTTGCCTTACCTTCTGCAAGCCATGTTTCTTGTAATTGACTTAGATCTTGAAAGAGTTCTAAAAAAAAAGTCAAAGGACGTAACATAAGATTTGCAAACCTTTAAGTCTTCATTAAGCAGAAATGTTCATCATTGTAAAATTGGTATTCAATATCAATTCAACTTGTGGGGGGGGTCAATATAAAAACAAACATAGGAATCATATCTCAACAATTCTGAACATTTTTGATGCCAATTAAGCAATGCTTTTTTAAGAAGCTCTTATAGTTCAAACACTAAATAGTAATTGTCTTTTTTTTTTTTTTCCTTAGCAAAAGACTTAATAAATAAGCTTAGGAACATCAAACACACATACAGTAGGATTTACAAAAAGGCTGAAGGAAGGTGTTTCTATCTGTGGAAGTCTTTCTCAAATTTATTCAACTCTTGCTAAAATAGTGAGAGAAAGAATAGAAAGACCGAAAAGCATTTTATTTATATCTTCTGAATCTTATATAAATAATATAACAGTACTTGAGATGACCCTCAAAGTACTATATGTTGTCAGGTTTAATACCATAACACTGAAAGGGACAACTTTTAAATATAAGTTTTTTTGAGAAAAATTTCTACCTTAAAAGATTTACAAAATCAAAGAGAAATAATTCCCTGGCATCTGTGAATTATCAAGTCCAAAATTGTGTTTTCTGTCCTGTTTTTTGGTGGGGAGGTCTTCAATAAGTATAAGGATTTGAGGAAGTTTCAGAATTCAACATATCTAATCTAAATTGAAAACTGAACTTTGACAGTTAAATCTAATTATATTAAGTTTATTATGAATGCTCCCATATGGCTGAAATAATTTATAATATATTGACCTCCTACCAATAGTTCATGAAAAGAATCTGTAGCCTAACTTTCTGAATAAGTAATGTAATTATTAATTAGGCCCTCATTATGATTCAGTGAACACTTTTAAGGCCTATAAATAAGGTATTATGACTCTACCTTATAGACATTAAAATCTTTCATGAAAATTTTGATAATAGTATATGATTTTAACATAAAGGGGATAGGAAATCAAACAATTGTATAATGTAGGAAGAAAAACTTCAGCAGTGTACACATTGTACATAGCTGCTCAATGTGTCCCGATGTGTTGACTATTTTAGAATTCATAACTTACTGTATGATATTAGTTATGTGTCATAGGGACAAGTGTATTTAAACATAAAAAAATGATTAAAAGAAGGATGTCACTTGGAATTTTTATTTACTTCTTTCATTAGTTTTGTGACAAGACCACAAAACATTCTCCAATGCAAACTGTCACATTATGTAAATTTCTCCAAATAAAAGTATTAGTTAAATTCAGTTATTTCAAAGTTTACTATTTTTAAGATAAGATTGAAGTGTTTCTCTTCTTTGGGGGGGGGGGCGGGTAAATAGGGGGAATTCAGCCCAAAATCAAACCTCACCTTCTGAATCATGAGCCAGATCTCTGTTAATGAATTTTCTTTTCCTGACATTTGTTGGTTTCTCGTTACAATGTCTCCCACGCTGACTCTAAAAGGGAAAGATAAAATCCTTTAAAAGAATGTAAACCTCAGATATCACATACAAAAAACACATGCATAAATAACATAAAGTCTGCTGGATCCTCTCTCTCAACAGAAAAAATAAATTCTATAGTATCAATTCTAATATTCATTTTCTGCATTCATGACGGTGAAAACCTATACTGAGACTTCAACAGCCAAGAGAGAGTTGCTGCCCTATGCCGATTCTAACATTCTACTATTTATCAGTCATAGATTCATGGTATCTCAGCATCAAAACAACATCAAGCAATTTGACTTAAAGTCGTTTTTAGGCTGGATTAAAATACAGTGAATTCTAGTTTCTCAGATACCCACAAAAAAAAGGCAGCTAAAAGAGAGTGGAGAAATTTAAAAAATAAGAGAGAAAATGAGGGGAAAAGAAACAAAAACACCCCATGTAAACAAAAAGTGTCAGCATTTGTCTCAACTTCATTCTTTTCAATGTGGCAGACAAACCCAGCCAGAAACTTTGAGCGCAGCAGCTGCTGCTGCCCTCCGTCTCCTCTTCCACTCATCTTGGACACTTTAATCAGAAAAAGGGGTCTTAAAAACAAAGCTATGCCTTATCCAAATCACTGAAAGGTAAGCTCATTTTGAAGACTGGGCTTCTAGAAGCAGAGTCGCCCTACAGTGGCAACAAAGCAGATAAAGTATCTGCAATCCCAACCCCCTTTTCATCCTCTCCCTCCCCCACTCCTCCCTCCCTCCCCCCGCCGGAGTCAAGTTTATAAACAGCAACTTTCGAACTGATCACTCACATTGGTGACCATGTAAGGCACTTGCTGGTCATAAAATCCATCCATTCTGCTGCTCTTCGCAAATCTCAGCTCAGTATTTTATATTTTGAGCATTTAGCTGGAGATTTCCTCGGGATCTGGACTTCTGTCAACCTAGAGGGGAACAAGATGGCTTTTAGGCTTTAAAAAAAAAAAAAATCATGAATGAAGCTCTTGAATTTGCATAGCTAATTACCCTCCGAAAGTCCCATTCACAAAAATAACCCTCCCTACACCGCCTCCTTCACCTGGATCCAAAGAGAGCCAAGAGAGTTCACAATTTACATATTTTCGGCAGTAGCAAAAATCCGAACAAGAGGCGATGCATTTATTTACACTCTCGATGTTTCCCTGCGCGGTCAGTGTACCCCGGGCAGCGCTGATTCGCAAACGTGTGCAAAACTAGCAATGGCGATCAACGAGACTTGCCTTGCACCTAACGGGACTAAAGAGACGGAGACACCTCTTTCGTAAGGATAGTTTTTGCAACCCACAACCATGCAATTATCTGGAGAGACACAAAAAGTTGTTGGAAAGACCCACCTGAAGGCCAAGCTAGGCGAACGGCTGCAAAAAATTCCCTCCAAATTTAATAAAAACATTAATTATTGCCCAGCACTTCCCCCTTGGAAGCTGAAAGCGCCTCTGACAGAGCTCATTTCAGTGGTTTTTCCTCTACTTCTCCTCCAGGGGCCTCCAATCCAAACTGATGGATCGCTGCCTCCCATTGGCTCCGCGTCTCTTTCACAAGATCAGATTTCGGGCTGTCAATCAGGCGGCTTGCTGCCCCTTCTCGAGGATCTCGCTCGCCCCTCTGCCGGAGCCGGGTGCCCAGCGGCCGAGAGGTGCGGAATTCGCAGCCTGGAAAAGCCAGTGGGAATCGACTCCCCTCCTACCCGCAGCTATTGTTAAGACGCCCGGGGACACTGCTGCCAAGTAGCTGGTGCACTACTGGGCAGATTTCCTTAAAGCACTTTGGTTCTGTTCAGGTGTATATATTCTGAAGCGCGATCCACAAACCTCTCTCAATCCTCCCAAGGTCTCCAGCCTTTCTCTTGACCTGACAAGGAGCCCACCTCGCTCCCTAGCCTTGTTCCCACTAAGCTTTTGGCCAAGTTGTTATCCCTTTTTTCAACACCCTCCTACCACCACCAGCATTACGGCTTATCGAGCTTTTTTTTTTTTTTTTTTTTAAGAGCTATTCTCAAATAAAACTAGATGCTGTCGTTGGTGAGACAGAAAAAGAAAGTATCTTATGGTGAAAGCTTCTGCGACAAGCAGAGGAAATGCTTATTAGGAGAGGAAGGGACAGTTGTCTTTGGAGAACGGGGAGTCGGGGGGAAGGACTATAGGGCAATCTAGGTGAGGAAAAGTGTATAAAAATTAAATATCTACCTACGTGTGCATTGGAGAAAGGTGCTTTCAGCCCACTGTGGAGGTGGGGACGAACAGGGGAGAGGATGAGGTGGCTCTGATATCCCGGGGACCAGCACGTTTCCTGAGCTTTTGTTATGTATACACCGAGGCGAGGGTGTCACTTACTGTACTTGACGCTTTCACTTCCTCTCGAGCTTTTCAAATAGCCGGAGCCGGGAGTTGGGGAAGAGCGGTGAGGGGGCTTGGGTTTCAAGGACAATGGCTAGGACGTTGAAAAGTGAGGGCTGCGTCTCTGGAGCCACTTACCGGGTTACCCTCCTACGGGGTTTGGAGCAGTGATGAGTCACCACCCATCAAGCGGTGGGAGGCCGCGGAGATGGGACTAGAGGCTTAAACCAAACCACTGCCAACTAGTGGATTCCGGCTCGGCTGCTAACCAAAAGGTCAGCAGTTGGAACCCACCAGCCTCACTGCTGGAGAAAGATGTGGCAGTCCGCTTCTGTAAAGATTTACAGCCTTGGAAACCCTATGGGTCAGTTCTACTCTGTCCTATAAGGTCGCTATGACCAGGGGCTTAGTGGTATTGAAATCGACTTGTAATCCTGGTGGCGACTAGAGCAGAGCTGGTGACCAAAGGACGTTTCCGGCAGCTGTTCCGCCGGTTGGGAAACGTGCTGCAGTTCTCAATTTCTATTTGAAAGTTTCCTTTCTTAAATGGAACGTTGTGGAAACGCTTTAAAATGGAATGTGAGCGCACAAGACTCAACTCCGGACCCATGGGGTAACCAGGAATGGAAAGGTGTACGTCAATGCAAAAACAAGAAACAAAGAAAACAGTTATTACTGGGAAAACAACCAATAATTACGGGTAGCCAGGAACACACTGTGCATTCACTGAAACTCGAGCAAATCCGACTAGCCTGTGACAACGTGCGAACCGACAAGTATTTTGAGCGGGAACTGCACTTTAACCCCGCCAAGGGAGGAGTTCTGGGAGCAGTTTGGCCGGAGGCTAAAGGCCTATAAGGCTCTGGTGTACTTACTGCGAGTGCACCCAGGCGGGGGGCCAATAGCAAGAGTGTCCCGCCGCCTAGCACTCCCAGGATAACCCACCCACTGTAATCTGAGCAACAGTTTCCAAAGACCTTCTCTGCTGCAGGAGCCCGACCCGTATCCAGGGTAACCGGTAGAGGGAGGAGCTTCGGGTTAGGTCTCCGCGAGGTTCTCCCCGCAGCCAATAACAAACCGTAGGTTCCCAGCCCATTGTTGTTTATCGCTGACCCCGCAGCGCTCCGCTAGGGGATTGGGCACCTAAGGGAAGGGGGCGGAGCCTCCACGCCCCCGCAGCCACCTTTCAGCTCCATTCACAAAATTCCGGTCTCTCTTGGTCACGTGGTTGGGGGCGTGGCGGGGGAAACACAACAAAGGCCCAAGTTCCCCAAATCACAAAACTTTTCTTTCTGACTCGCTACCTCCACTATGTCCAGATTCTGAAACAATAATAGAAGAGGAAAAAAAAAAGGTGCTTTGAGAGCAATAACAAGGGGGGAAAAAAATTAAGTATGAAATTAAAGGAAGGTTCATGCGGGGATAATTCCGGGGTGCACTGTCTACAAAAAAAGCTGCGCCAGAGCAAAAGAAGAGAATTAAGGAGAGTGAGGAGAGAGCTCTTAGCTTGCTGCTTCGTCAAGTCATTGTTTTTAGAACTGCAAACAGTTTGATACTGTAGAGAGATTTCTTTTTTCTCACTGAAGATTCTGTAATTTTCATTTTTACCTTTGATTCATCCCACGAATTTCTTGCTATTTTTTTTTTAAAGTTTCTTTTAGGAATATTACAGGTTTCAGCCTGCTGGCAGTTTTAGTATTCATTTACCCAAAACTCTCCCTTCACAGGCCCCCATCCTGACCCTCCTGCTGTACCCGCCTACCCAAACTGCTAGCTAATCCTTCGATTTTACATCGTATTGCCGGAGCTCCGTTATTTTCCCTTTCTAATTCTTTAAACAGACTTATAGCATTTAACTATTTGATCTTAGGACTTTAATTGAAAATGTGAAAAAGCAGTCACTTTCCCTACAGCACAGTTTTGTTGAAACAGCTTTAAATTTTGAGACAAATGTGCCATTCTTGCAAGTGAACGGTTGAACCATGATCCTTTCTCTCTCCCACTTTCTCTTCTGTCCTTCTTGTGCCTTGATGCTCTCTGAGACACTAGATTTTAGTTTGGCGGCTGTTTATCTTCTGTGCTTGGCACTGGGGAAAACCAACAGACCCAATGGCTACAGACCTTGGAAGGGCTCAAGTTTTGTTTTTCAGAAAATGTTACGATTGTGGAAAATGTCTACAGAGGCAGCTGTTCTCTCCACAGAGGGGAACGTCAAGAGTTGCACAAAGTTTCCACTACTTTTGAAAATGAGTCTTTAAAAAATCAGCTTAGTAAATGCCAGTCCCTCTTGAATGGAAGATTTCATTTTGGCAGGATTTCAGGCATAGAATGGCAGAATAGAGGCCAAGAGGTTTGACATTTATTTACTTGTATTTTGAAATCCCATTTGGGTTTTGAAATAGGAGCCCCTGAGAGAAAGTTTTTCCCAAATGTAAAGGAAAAAAAAAGTCCATTTCTGAGTTTGAAAATTTTTTGACTTGTGTATAAAGCTATTCAAATTTTTATAGTTCCTTTGCTGTTGTTTAATAAAGTAAAATAACATTCATTAATGGCTTTTCTGCAATTACCTTATTATAGCACTATACTGAAATGCATGTGGTTAAATTAAAAAAGTGAATTTCTAAAAGCAGCAGAAAAATAGAAACTTAAAATTTAAACTAAAATGGTGCAGCTTGCTTTAAATGGTAAATATGATTAAAACCAAATGAATTTTGTTCAAATGGTGTGGATCATTAAGTAAAATAATAACGTGTAATTTTTTTTTAATTAATATACTATATAAGACAAATTGTTAATGGTCTAGTTCACACGCTGCATCAAATAGGGAAGATAGACTACTAACTAGCAAAATGGGCAAAGAAAAATGAGCAGGTGAAAGTAGTTCTGAAGGGAACTATAGAGCCTTGAAGAATGGTGAAAGATAATTAGTGTCTGTAGCGGACTTCCTGTGGGAAGGCAAGCAGGAATTTGGGAGCGGGATAGAGCCTAGAAGAAGGTAAGTGTATCAGGGAAACTGATAGTTGGTAGAAAGTGTCCTGTCTCCCACTCTCAACACTGCTATTGTCAGCCAGTGAATATCTGCAGACTTCCTCAAGTAGAGGGAATAAAAACAGCATCTAAACAAATGATGGAAAAATGCTTAACTGCACTAGAAGTCAAGATATTATCCATTTAAAACATAAAGAGAATTTTTAACACATCAAGTTGGTAAAAATTTCTATTATCTAGCGATGTGGGTATTGGAATATGGGCACACATAAATTGCTGGTTGGAATGTGACTTTCTGCAAACTTTGAGAAGTAAGTTTACAGTATCTAGTAGATCTTAAAGTTAGATCAAATATTTCTAATTTGAGAAATCTATCCTAGAAAAAACAGTCCTTTTTTTTCTTTTTTAATTTAGTACATATGAATGTTTATTGAAATACTATTTGTAGAGGGAAAAATCTGGAAGCAACTTGAATGGCCATCAATAAGAGGACGGTTTTAATAAAGTATGATTCTCTGATGCTTTGGAATTCATACTATGATTATATAGCTGTTAAAAAAAAAAGTATACTACATCCTTTTCTTCTTGTTAAAAATTCACATTTCTGGATGGATCCGTAGAGTTTCTGATTCAATAGACCTGAGATGGGGCCCAGTATGCACATCATGTGGTGATCCTGTTGTAGGGATTTTGTTGCAGTGGTCTCTGGACCTTTCTTTGAGAAACCCTGGGTTAGATTTCTACCAGAAGTCCAATGGGAGGCCTGCAATGTGTGCTAATGGCAGACATGTTTTGCTGGACCCACATGATCTTGACCTTCATAGTGAATTCATTGTCAACATTTAAAATTCAGATTTCACTTTAAAAAAATCCACATTTCCAGTATTGCTTGAAAAATCAGAGAATATGAAACACTGGGCCCAAATTCCCACATCAGCACCTTCAGCTGAGTTATAAGGAAGCATAGGCTGTCTCAATTTTGCCATGGTCCACGCTCTTCCTCAATCTGTTTTTCTCAGTTATGTTACCCATCGGACCACTGTAAGCATCTGAGTGTGTCAACCATGATTTACACGTGACATAGCATCTTAAGTGAAAAAAGCAAGAGACAGGGTATATAGTACCTCATATACTGTTTTTGTTTAAAAAGTATGTACATATACACACATATACATATCAGTGTTTCTCAACCCTTGGAGCCTTGGTGACACAGTGGTTAAGAGCTTTGCTGCTAACCAAAAGGTTGGTGGTTCGAATCCATGAGCCGCTCCTTGGAAACTCTCTGGGGCAGTTCTACTCTGTCCTACAGGGTTGCTCTGAGTCAGAATCTACTCGACAGTAACAGGTTTTTTTTAATTTTTCTAAGAAGCTATTCAGACATTAGTTTTTTTGGAAAAACCCTCATCTATTAAATTTTAATACCACAAATATGCTGTATATTTGTTTATGCCTTATAGTCTTTTGGAGGGTGGTGAACCATTGTAATATTTAAGATTCCCCCTCACAAAACATAATTTTCTTTCCTTGGGGACAATATCACTCCCATTGATAATGTATGATATATGCCTATCATGGATTGAATTGTATCCCCCAAAAATATCTGTCAACTTGGCTGGGTCATGATTCCCAGTATTGTATGATTGTGTACCATTTTATAATCTGATATGATTTCCTTATGTGTTGTAAACTCTATCACTATGATTTAATAAGATGGATTACCTGCAGTTATATTGATGAGATATACAAGATTGGATAGTGTCTTAAGCCAATCTCTTTTGACATATAAAAGAGAGAAACGAGCAGAGAGACATGGAAACCTCATACCACCAAGAAAGCAGTACTGGGAGCAGAGCGCATCCTTTGGACCTGAGGTTCCTGTGCAGAGAAGCTCTCAGACCAAGGAAAGATTGATGACATGGACCTTCCTCCAGAGCCAACAGAGAAAGCGTTCTCTTGGAGCTGACACCCTGAATTTGGACTTGTAGCCTACTGGAGTGTGAGAGAATAAACTTCTCTTTGTAAAGCCATCCACTTGTGGTATTTCTGTTATAGCAGCACTAGCTGACTAAGACAATGCCTATACTTTTTTAAAATACATACTATATTTACCTATAAATATGAACATTTTTATGATTAAAAAACGGCATGGAAAGATCACCCATCTTTTACCATAAGTTAAGTTTTTACCTTAGTAAGAATGATTGGAGGTAGAAGTGAAAGATTATTATTTTTTTCTTCTGGTACTTGGAATGATTTGTTACTATATACATGTATCATAGTTGCAATTTTTTTTAATAAAGGGATAAATAAATCAGTTTAAATTAGGGGTAGTTTTCTAAGAACAAATGTCATTTTCATTTATAAAACACCTATATATCTAGATATAAGGTATTGGTGGTTCAGTGGTAGAATTCTCACCTTCCATGTGGGAGATCCAGGTTTGATTCCCAGTCAATGAACCACAGGCACAGGCACTACCAGGCTGTTAGTGGTCTTGCGTGTTGTTATGATACTGACCAGGTGTCAGCAGAGCTTTCGGATTAAAATGGGCTAGGAGCAAAAGGCCTGGCGATGTACTTCTAAAAATCAGTCTGTGAAACCTCTACGAATCACAACAGGTCTGATCGGCAACCCATCATGGAGATGGCACAGGACTGGGCAGTGTTTTGTTCTGTTGTGCATCAGCTCGCCATGAGCTGGGGGCCAACTCAACAGCAGCTAACAACAATAACAGCAATACATCTAGGTGGTCATGGGTCTTAACTTTTGAGTGGTACATGAAGTTTGGAATAACTGACAAGTAAGGAAAAAATATGAATCCTCTACCTTCCTTTACAAAGAGGACAATTTGCATTTCTTTTTGAACTGAAGGTAGGGCATTGGTAACTTCAACATAAATAGTAAGACAGCAGAGTTCACCAATCTCCACTTCTTGTATTTGTTTTCTGGAAAACAGAGTTGCAGGCGTGGTTACTGTGCTTTCCTCAAAAGTAAAAGACAGGTAGCGACAAAAGGCAATAAAAGGCTCCCAAAGGTCCATATTAGACTTAGAATTTTATTGTCCTGGATTATAGCTTGATTTAAAACAATTTGAAGCACTAACAATAAAGTTAATTTTTTATGTGTAATAGACATTGAGAGGAATGATATTTCCAGGCCGGCTTCCCAAAGGGCCTCTCTGTGATGTCTTCCTGGAAATCGTTTGTTTTTTCCAGTTCTGAACACCAAAGAAGCATTAGGGAAACCCCTTCTTGTGGGCTTTCAAAGCTGACAATTTTCCATAGCTCTAAATTCTGTGTAAATGTTTATTACTGTCTCTTTATTTAAACCCCTTAGGACCTTGGTCACTATTGTGTTCTTAGTCACTAGCCTATAAAACCAATTGCCATCAACTTGATTCTGACTCATGGCGACCTCATGTGTGTCAGAGAACAACTGTGCTCTGCAGGATTTTCAATGGCTTTCTTCAGAGGTGCCTCCTGGTAGACTTGAACCTGCAATCTTTCTGTTAGCAGCCGAGCACTTTAACAGGTTGTACCACCCGGAGACTCCGTCTAGCACATAAAAGGTATTTAATGCATGCCGTTGAATGAATGAGATAATGAATGAATAGTATGTTTCTAAACTGCCTTTCTTTACAAGTATAAACAAATTTCAAATATTAATCTAAGATATATTGTAAGCAATGATTGTTTGCAAACAAAGAAACAAAACACGACTGGACAGTAAAAAGGGCTGATACTCAAGTACAAATGGCTTTAGATGAAAGTTTGCTGTGAAAATTATTATTGGAAAGAAAACTAAATGCTGCACTGAGCTAAATATATTTCTCTAATGTGTAGGCTTCTTTCTTTCTTTCTTGGTTTTTTTTTTACACAGAAACAAATTGTTATTACTGTCTCTTTAATTAAACTCCTTAGAACCTTGGTCACAATTGTGTTCTGGATTTCTAAAGATGTGATATTTATGTGACCAACAGCAAAGTATCTGAAATATATAATTCAGAATCATAGCTTGTACCGATGTGACCTCTCTTTCTCTCTTTAAAAAAATTAAATGAAGAATTTGCACTAGATGTCCTTAAGATCCCTATAGAAGAAAACTCCATAATTTTCTTATTTTTAATCAACGGCTGTGTTTAACTCACTTCAGCAAAAACATAATGTAGTAGAAAGAGGATTTTAACATCAGACAATCACAGTTTTGAATGCTGGCTGTAACATGGTCTAAATTACAGAAACTCTTTGAATCTTAATTTCCACATCTGTAAAATGGACATGAAGCCTATTTTACAAAATTGTTATGATGAAGAAATAAGCTAATATATTTAAACTGCCTAGCAGAGTTCAGGGAGCCCTGGTGGTGCGGTGGTGAAGAACTTGGCTGCTAACCAAAAGGTCAGCAATTTGAAACCACCAGCTGCTCCTTGGAAACCCTATGGGGCAGTTCTACTCTGTCCTATAGGGTCGCTGTGAGTTGCAATTGACTCAACAGCAAAGGGTTTTCTGGTTTGGTTTAGCAGAGTTCAAACTCCATGAAAGTAATCATTCTTGTCCGCTACAGCTTTTCTCTAACGTATTATGACAGCAGGCCTCTCTTCTCTGGATCAGCCACACTGTCCTACCATTGACTTACCAGAAGGATGGCTTTTAGGACTGTCCTTTACACCTGGAAATAGTCAGGCTGAATTTCTGTCCATGTTTAAAACAGTTTTCCAGCTTTCCATCCATGTGGGGACCAATTCCTGGTCTCCAATACTTACCCTGCTCAGGGGATTGACACATCAGAATCCTTTCTCTAGCCAGGCTGTTAGCTGACTAGATGCCTGACACAGCATGCCAGCGCCAAGTACGTTGCAACTAAGATCTCTTTACTGAGTTCAAAAAGTTCAGAACAGTAGTTGAAGGAGAGGGAAAATGCTTGATGAGAATGCACAACATGGGAATTTGTTTCAAGAAAGTAAAACCTAACAGTGGTTCAAAATCAAGCATTTTCTGAAAAGGGGGCAAAAGAATGGCCTCATGTCCATCACTTTCTTGAACCTCAGAAAGTCTCCCCTAGAGAAAGGTCACCAATGATGCTTAAGTCAGCTTCTTGGTATTTGAAGAGCAATGTGTCTTTCAACTTTGTAATAGTGATTTAACTTCTTTGTGATCTTCCTGAATTCCCTTTTATATTCAAAATGTTCCTTTTGTCCTGAATTTCTTCTCAAGTTTAAAAATAGCCGTTTGACTACAGGCGTTTCATGTGAGCACATCAAAGAAAGCTACAAATCTTCTTTGTATCTGTATGACACACTCTAAATAAAACTCAGGTTTTTGTTCTTGGTTCGCTTTTATATTCTAAGTTGAAATTACTCTGTTTCTATTGTGTCAAATGACATCAACTCTCATTGGTTTATCAAATATATTGTGAGAGCAATATGGTCCATGCAGAAAATAAGTTACTTATGAATGAAATTCTTACGATTGTTAAGATTTGTATCTGACACTCTTGACATCATTTGAGTAAATAAAGGAATACATCATTATCAGAAAGGCATTCATGAAGCGGAACCTCATTGCCACAGTCAAGTCTATGGATGGGACCTAAAAATAATCTTAGCATTTAGAGTTAAAACAAAGATATATTTCCTATACATACATACATTTTCACACTGACTCTTACTGAAATCTACTCAGATACTTTACAATAATAAATGTTATGAGTTAAAATAGAGAGAAAGGCCGTGACATTTATTATAAATAACTCATTATTTGACTCATTCCTGATAATAAGGGATATCAGTGCTTGCAGTCTGGATAATTCAACCTTAGAACAAGATGGGGCATTGATAGCTCATCTAACTTTTGTAGGTACCAAAATTACTCTTCTTATTTTCCAACATCTAGAATCATAATTAATAAGAACTCGCTATTTCTGACTTGAAGGAGCCCTGGTGGTGCAATGGTTAAACGTTTGGCTGCAAAGGAAAAAGTCTGCAGTTGGAACCCACCAGCTCCTCTGCATGTGAAAAGATCTGGCAATCTGCTCCTGTAAAGATATACAGCCTAGGAAACTTTATGAGGCAGTTCTACTGTGTCCTATAGGGTCGCTGTGAGCCAGAAAAGACTTGACTGCCTACAATAACAACAAAATTTCCTACTTTAGCCTTACATATCTGGCCATTGGTCAAAAACACTCTAGGTCATTTTTTCTCAAACTAACTGCAGTGAAAGACCTGTATTAATTATCTGTTGCTGAGTAACAAGCTATCCCAAAATTTAGCAACTTAATTCACATTCGTTATTTCACTGTTCCTTTCAGTCAAGAATATAGGATGAACTTAGTTGGGTGCTTCTGGCTCAGGATTTCTCTTGAGGTTGTAATCAAGATGTCATCTAGTGCGACAGTCATCTCCCTTTCTTGACCTTGGGTTCCCCATTCCCATTTGTCCAGCTTTCCTGTTCCTCCTGTCTTCTCGTCCTTGCCTCAGGCTATTGTGCCCATTTAGTCTCGTAGACATAGTTGAACTAAGTGTGTTATTGTTCGTTTTATCTAATCTTTGGCTGAAGGGTGAACCTCAGGAGTGACTGCAGTACAGAGTTAAAAAGGTGTCCAGGAGTTATAGTCTCCGGATTTCTCCTGTCTCTGTCAGACTAGTAAGTCTGGTCTTTTTTTTATGAGTTTGAATTTTGTTCTACATTTTTTTCCTGCTCTGTCCGGCACCTTCTATTGTGATTCCTGTCAGAGCAGTCGGTGGTGGTACCCGGGCACCATCTAGTTGTGCTGGACTCAGTCTGGTGGAGGCTGTGGTAGTGTGGTTCATTAGTTCTTTGGACTAATTTTTCTCTTGCGTCTTTGGTTTTCTTTATTCTCCCTTGTTGAACTAACGTTTTCATGAGACCCTGGTAGTAAGAAATGAATTGGTCATTTCTTTCAGAAAGGATTTGGTATCATGTACACATGGTCTAAAGCTAAAATGATATCACCCTAGGTCAGTGGTCCAATGAGTAAACAATTAGTAATTCATGAGATTGTGAATAAAAACATTTTTATGAAAGATTATTGTCCACTAAGTAGCCAGCACTTAAAATTGTAAAATTCTGTTTACAATCAAATATCTAAATATTTGAAAACTCATGGCAACCTCTTAAATTCTAATTGGAATGCTCAATTTTCTTCCAAATGCCTAGCTGTGTAAACATACCCTATTTTTAAAACTGCTAAAGCTAAGGGAATCCAGAGGTTCAAATTATAATATCCTTTAGGGAATTAACATCTTTAGGTAGGAATATGTTAAGTAAAAGCGAAACTAAATCCCTTATGCTGAAGTTTAAACTCATTTCCTCATATTAAAATCCCTGTTTAGCATTCATTATCTATTGTGTGCCAGGCATTGTTTTACATTAGGAATACATAGATAAATAATGCGCTCCCTCTCCAGGGAATAGGGACGGATTACCCAATGAGCAAGTTAAGCACGTGAGTTAGGGCTTCAGCAAAACAGGGGCACCAGTTGTCCAAAGCAGGGACCCATAGATGCAAGCAAACAGGACAGGAGAAGCAAGCACTGCAGTGGAAGAGAACTGCAGGGTGCTAAATGAAATTGATACCAACTCCGGCGCTTGAGAATATGTTGGCCAGAAGTTCATGCAGTCACAAGAGCACCCACAGGCAGGGCTGTTTAAACCGTGAGACCCCCCTACCACTTCAACACATTTGTTGACATCTGTCTCCTATGGTCTCCTCCCATGTAATTAAAACTCCTTATCTAGGTGAGTCTCTTGGGAGTATACTATTTCTTTCTAATAAACAAAAGGTGGGGGTAGGCTGTCGAATTTAACTTTTGGTACATTTACTCAATATGCAACTCGATCCAACATGAGTGGCTACTGGGCAAGGACAGATTAAATAAAGAGATAACAGATCTCTGATCCATTTTAGAGAACCATCTTGTACATCCACGTCTGCTGATCCAGCGACTCCAGCGAGGAGGGCCAGCAATATATCTATACATGTAGATACCTACATGTATATATAGAACTCACGCATACTGTTGGAATGTATGAATAAACAGAGGAAGGGGCACCACAGATCATCAGCGTTTAGAGCACTCACTTGCCTCAGTTCAGCCCTGCCAATGAAAAGCATAAACTAGAAGTAGAGACATAATAACTGCCAATGCCTCTTTAGAGGGGCCTCTGTGGCCACTCACCTGCTAACCCTAACTCACTAGCACATTAATTTGTCTTATTTTCTTCCTAGGACTTAGCTTATTTGAAAATTTTATATGAGTTTACATATTTTCCCCTAGTTTTTGTTTCCTGATCTTTCCACCCCACCACAACCACAAAATGTAAGCTCCAAGAAAGTAGGGTAGATCTGGGTTGATTGTTCATTATTCTGTCTATAAGCCTGCCTGGAACTGGACTTGGCTTCTGATAAAAAACAAAACAAAACTGTTGCCACTGAGTGAAGTCCAACTCATGGCGACCTCACGTGTGTCAGAGTAGAACTGTGCTCCACAAGGTTTTCAAGGGCTGATGTTTTGGAAGTAGATCACTAGAACTTTCTTCTGAGGCACCTGTGGGTGGACTCAAATGTCCATCTTTTGATTAGCAGAAGAGCACGTTAACCATCCGCATGACCCAGGGACTACTGTCTCCTACTAAGCACTCACTCTTGTTGTTAGTTGCCATTGAGTTGATTCCAACTCATGGTGACTCATGGTGTGCAGAGTAGAACTGCTCCATACGGTTTTCAGGGTTGTGACCCTCTGGAAGCAGATCACCAGGTTTGTCTCTCGAAGTGACTCTGGGTGTGTTCTAACCATCAACCGTTAAGTTAGTAGTCGACTGCTTAACCATTTATACCACCTAGGACTCCTAAGTACTCACCAAATGCACACTGAATGAATATTTTTATGTTCAAAGTAAGATGATATCTAGAGGTATGTTCAAAGCAAAATGGTGTTTATTACACTATCAATCGTGTCCCCTGACTGTGCATGATAGGCTTAAAATTCTGCTTTGTTTCGTTTATTATTTCACTTAATGTCCTGCAGCTCACCATTTTGGCTATTGTTTTGATTCTTCTTCTGTTCCTCTCTTTTTCCCTAGATGTTTAAATTGTGGAGCCACAGTACGAACATAACATTCTTGTGTTTGTTCAGTGACTCTGCTTCTATAATTTACATTACCTAATATAGTTTAAGGAGCTATGG
>NW_004443986.1:313908-315785 GCF_000243295.1 Trichechus manatus latirostris
CATCTACAGCTGAATAAACTGATGCTCAAAAAGTGAAAGGATTTATCCAAAGTCGAAGAGCAAGGAAGTAGAGGAACAGAATCACAAACCTGAGCTTATTTGACTTGAGTGCACCTCAAGACTGATTTCAAAAACTTTCTACCATGCTCTAGTCTGGACGACTGTTGTTATACAAGAAACAGAAGACCAGAGCTTCCCAAAGTATGTAAGGGAGGACATTACCTCGGAATGTTAATAGATGTTATCTGGAAATGAAAAAGGACGTTTCCAGAGTGAATGTGAGAAATTGCGGGTTGAACACAATTAAACAAATCTAAAACAAACAAAAACTGAACAAAACAAAAAACTCTCTGGTGCCTATTGGAGACTTTAATATCCTACTCTTCCCTGTGAATTAAATCCTAGTGTGGGTGGTTTGCTGTGGAGGGTGCCTCCAAGAGATGGGGATGATGATGGTGGTGATGATGGTGGTGGGGAGAAGGAGTACTATACTTTCCAAATTTATTTGATCATATAACATCGTTTTTTTCACCAGATTGAGCATCTTGAAAGTGTAATGTTCTATGAATTATATCTTGTGTGATTGTTGTGTGAATTATTAGAGCAAAAACAAAGCAGCAATTTTGAGGGAGTTTACTGCTAGGGCTGTTCATTATACTGATTTGATATCACCATATGGACATATAAAATGCTCTTTTCAGTTATAATTAGGCACAACAAAAAAACAAAAACCGGGTTATAATAGCAGTATTATATTAGTGAATAGTAGCAAATTGGTATTAATTAATATTATTCAAAGAAATGACTGTTGGAGACCCACCTTTGTCTGCCTTTTTTTTTCTTTTCCCATCTCCACTTTTGTTTTCTTCTTCTACAGCAGCTTAAGTGATTAGTGAGAGACACCCATAGCCTTGATGAGCCCACTCAAGAAAACAGTGAAATCATTTCTCATTCAAAATACCAGGAAGTATCTTTTGCTTATTCCACAAGAAATTTGAAGTTCCTGAGTAATTTATCAGTTCTCTCACTCAGATTTTGGATTAATAAAATTTCAAAAAATTATTTAAGGGTCAACATGAAGCTAACAGCTTTTTATTTCATCAGGTAAGAGCAGTAAAATGACAAAAAGCCTGGGGGAACTAATTTTAATTATTTTATAAAAGAAAATATGTTTTAACAACAACAAAGTTGCAGAAAGAGCATATACATAGAATAAATTCTATAAATTAAACTTTATAATAACCACATAACTCATATGTATGTGATATGTATATATATAGATACGCAGATATAGATATATAGTGGTAAAAATAAAATTTCCACAAGATTAAATTTGTGTACGAACTCATAAGCTTTATTAGTAATTCACAAATCGGGAAGTGTCTGGCCTGAAAGTCAGATAAGAGTGTCCAAGAGTGGTACAAAGCTGCAGGGTTTCATAGGCACAGAAACACGGGAAGAAGGAAGCTGGGTAATTTCAGACTGGCTGGTGGGCATTTTCTTTCCTTATTTGAGATTAAGGGGAAATTTTGAACTAGATGAAATTAAGCAGGCAATTCCTAGGTAGTTTCGATTTCCTCTTCTGGGAAGGTCAGGCATTTACAGGAAATAGACTTAGTTAGGGTTTGGTTTGCTGATGTGGGGCTTAGTTTAAGTGACTCCATCTTCACTTTGCCTCAGATTTATGAAAACATCTTTCTGTATTGATACTTGACTATGAACTAAATTTAAGAAACTACTAGTCTAACTAATCTGAACCCCCAAACCAAAGTACAGGCCCACAATCTCTTATTAGAAATCCTTGGAATTTTTCAGTGTGGGAAGGAAATATATTGCATAACAATGGAAGGGTATAGGATAGCACCCTAGAATCTAAT
>NW_004443986.1:316501-321282 GCF_000243295.1 Trichechus manatus latirostris
CAGAAGGTCATGGAAAAAGAGGAAGAGCCTCAGTGAGATGGATTGACACAGTGACTGCAACAACGGGCTCAAACATAGCAACGATTGTGAGGATTTTGCAGGACTAGACAGTGTTTCATTCTGTTGCACATAGGGTCATGTATGAGTTGGAACCAACTCCAGGGTGCCAAATAGCAACAATAATGTTTTATCGTGTCTGCTAGCACTGTCCTTTATGATTCTCATTACGGGATTTAGCACTAATGGGTGATATTTGCATGAAAGGAGGATTCCTATTTCTTAATTCCTTTTGGTTGGGAAGAGATGATAGAAAGACATTACATGGGGAATAGGAGGGGTGCTAAATAATAGTAGATGACTTGTTGGAAAATTATTTCTACAATTAAACTTAAGAATGGTTTCACGGTGTATTTTATTTACTATTGAGAGGTAACATAGCATAGTGGTTAAGAACAGGACACATATGACTTCCCTGGGCCCTGGACACATGGACCTCTTGCTCCGTAAAAACAAAATAAATGAATAAACCTGTTGCCATCGAGTTGATTCCGACTCATAGTGATTCTACAGGACGGAGTAGAACTGCCCCACAGGGTTTCCAAGGCTTTAAATCTTTACAAAAGCAGGCTGCCACATCTTTCATGGAGCGACTGGTGCATTTTAACCATCAGCTTTTTGTTTAGCAGCCAAGTGCTTAACCACTGTGCCACCAGGGCTCCTAAATAAATAAATAAATATATACTTACATATATATTTAAAATTTTATGACGGTGTTGGCATGAAGAAGAATATAATATATGCTGGATTCATTACTAAATATCCATTATTATTATTATTCATTTTTTTCTTCTGAATTAAAAAAATTATTCAAATTAAAACATTTTTGTGGACTCCTAAAATTATTGTAGGCCCTCAACAGTTAATTAAGTGCCTAGTGGAAAAGTTGGCCCTGGTTAAGAACACAGACTCAAGGGTGCAAACCCTATCTTCTCTACTGTTAAAACAAAAATCATATTAAGCCAACAATAGAAATTGATTGAAGTTTATTTAATATATGATTTGTAATCAGAGTAATATTTCAACTAGAGAGTCAAAAATGTTCCAAATATGAGAACATTGTGCACTCTTACATCAAATCTTATTGGCATTGTCGTGGAAAAAAGGATAGAACAGAACTGATAAACAAATCTGTGGTCAGAAAGGATTTTCATACAGCATTGCCTCAAAGAATAATTAAAATAATTACCAATTTACCCTAAATATAGCTAGCTCTCAGTCTGTCACTTGGAGTCTGTTTTCTGAAACTGACTGAATTCTTCAAAAGAGCACAATGCCCAAGGCAAAACGGTTTTACTAGTTTGTCTAGACCATTGTTTGACTCAAAGCCTATTATCCCCAGGAACCAGTCTCTCCAAGGCTCAAGGTTCAAAAGGAGATCTAACTTCATGGACCCAGAAATCTGGATTCCAGGAGAATTAAAAGTTTCTTGCTATTTAGCAACTGTGTGACCTTGGGCAAATTTCCCTCATCTGCAAAATAGGGACAATAAAATACTTACATCACAGAGTAGATAGGAGGATTAAACAAATTACCTTGATTTAGGAGATAATATTGGAACCATTATTACCTGTCCTAAAATGTGACCCATCAGGAGCTAGACTCACAAGGACCCACAAGGACTCACAAGGACACATCAACTGGGCCCTGAAGTATAAAGACAATAGCTAGGACAATCTTGGAAAACATCTTTTAGGAAACCTTTCACATAAACAAATCATAAAGCACATCACAAATGACCCACATACTTTCCACTCTTATCTTTTTCTATTAGCACTTAGTGAATGGTGAGATTTGTTGGACCAATGAAGATCCTCCTGACCGAAACCTGTACCAGTGATTATTAAGAAACACAATTCAAAATGAGGAATCGCAGTGATTTAGCAGTTTAGACAATCTGTGAAAACATGAAGCTTTCGATGGTTTTGCCCATTTTGTAACGTTAACATATAGTGATGATTCTGTAATATTCCTCAGGCTCGGACAGACATGGCTCTGGCAGCATGCTTGTCTGTTCTCCTATTCTGCCTATTCTGTAATCCTCAGACTCAGACAGACATGGCTCTAGCAGCATGCTTGTCCATTTTCCCACTTTTGCTTATTCTGTAACATTCCTTGGACTCAGGCAGACATGGCTGTGGCAGCATGCTTGTCCATTTTCCCACTTTTGCCTCTTTGAATATATGTCGAATAAAACCTTTCTTTTTGCTTTACTAAACTTTGTAATGTTTTTACCCCAGAACAGCCTTTTGTAAAGCATATCCATCTTGGCGCGTTCACCTTCTCCCAAATTACACAAATATATTGTTTCTTTCTTTGTTTTGAAATATCTGATGTTGCAGTAGAAGTTTCTCTGAGTAGAAAGGAGTTTGTCCTTGTCTAAGAAGACAAATGAAAAAAAAAGTTCCATTAGGTAGTTGTAGGATGGGGAAGAAAGACAGATACTCCTGGGGCAGATTGTCTGATTTCAAAACTTGGTTCTGCCACATAATAGCTGTGTGAT
Organism: Trichechus manatus latirostris; assembly: GCF_000243295.1. NCBI lineage: Eukaryota > Metazoa > Chordata > Mammalia > Sirenia > Trichechidae > Trichechus > Trichechus manatus. The sequence continues at coordinate 319,062 of NW_004443986.1, forward strand.
CTTGGGGGTGGGGGACAAGTTGCTTAATCTCTCTAAGCCCTGATTCTATATTTTCGAAATGTTGCTAATAATAGCATCTCATCTACAGGGTTATTGTTTGTTTAAAATAGGACAGTATATCTGACAGACTTAATAATAGTGGCTAAATTAATATCAGCTGTTATTTTTATTTCTTTTTAACTTCCTACTAGCTGTTAGGCACTTTAAACCAGTTGCCATGGAGTTGATTCCAACTCATGGTGACCCCATGTGTTTCAGAGTAGAAATGAGTTTTCAACGGCTGATTTATCAGAAGTAGATCTCCAGGCCTTTCTTCAGAGGTGTGTCTGGGTGGACACAAACCTCCAATCTTTCAGTTAGCAGCTGAGCGCATTAACTTTAGCACCACCAAGGGACTCTTGTTTTGTACTTTAGATCTCCCTTATTATTACCACTTTTTGGGAATCCAGAAGTGGTTGTCTCACAGTTCCTACTCTGAAGTTACAGCTGTAGTTGGTGAGACTGTAGTGGTCTCTTGTTCTTCTCTTGATTCAAAGTGTGTGAGGGAATATAAAACTGAAAATAAAGGAAACCAAACCAAACTTGTTGCTGTCGAGTCAACTTCAACTCATGGTGACTCCAAGTGTTACAGAGTAGAGCTGCACTCCATAGGGTTTTCATGGCTGTGAGCTTTTGGAAGCAGATTGCCAAGCCTTTCTTCTGAGGAGCCTCTGGGTGGGTTCCAACCACCAGCCTTTTCATTAGTAGCCCAGCACTTAGCCGATTGTGCCACCCAGGGAAACAAAAGTAATCCTACAATGTAAATTTAAATATATATATATCATTAGAAAATTATTTTTCTCCATCTTCTTACTAATTCCCACAAACATAAATAATTTTTAATGTGCATTATCACCTTGGCCATTACTAAAAAAAAAACAAAAAAGAGGAGGGAGTAGTGGAGAGGATGCAAGAGAAATGTTAGGCCCAACTTTCAATTACATTTGCTGTATGTATCATTGGTTCTAAAGAAGAATCTCAAATGAATGGCCATTACTAGAATGGCTGAAGCAGTATTTAAATGCAAGTTCATCATTGATATTCTCTGGGTATGGGACAAAAATACAAGTGAAGTCTCATGCACAACATGCCTGCATATTTAAAATTTGCAAATTAAGCTAAGCTCACAGTCCAATGCAAGTTTTCATCCCATGCTTAATGGAATTCTGGAGGCCAGAGGAACTGGATATTGTCATCTGTCGGCCTGAGCCATGGCTAGGCAGGGCAAGCTAGAAGCTGGGCCCAGCCAGAGACTGTACCTGCTTCAATCCAGGATGGGGACTGTCCAGGTCCAGTTCCCCAGGTAGCCCAGAAGGTAGGTTCTATTATCCTTTATCTCACTTTATCGACTGAGGCAGGCAGTTCTAAGCATCTACTAAAACTAGACCATGTGAGGAGAAGGGAGAGAGGGAGTGCAGTAGTTATCTGGGGGAGCTGTTCTGTCTAGACACTCTCTCTGGGTGATTGGGCATGGCCCAGTTTAAACAAACACTGCCACTCTTCCTGCGTTTTCTAGGGCAAAACTGTGATTTTGTCCTCTCCAGCATGCACCCTGAGCTCTCAGCCCTAGTTCTCTTTTGTAACTCCCATTTACTCAATAGGATACCAGATTTTCAAAAAAAACTTTCTTTTTAAAATTTTTTAAAAATTTTTTCCCATACAAAAATTTATACATACATTGTTACATGATTCTAATTGCTCTCCCCATACAGTGACAGCACATTCCTCTTTTCCACCCCTGATTCTCCATGTCCATTCAACCAGCTCTTAACTCTCTCTGCCTTTCCATCTCAACTCCAGACAGAAGCTGCCTGTTTAGTCTCTTGCATCTAAATGAGCTAAGAGGCACACTCCTCACGGGTATCACTTTATATCCCACAGTCCAGTTCAATCCCTGTCTGAAGAGTTGGCCTCAGAAATTGTTGTAGTTCTGGGCTGATAGAGAATCCATGGGCCATGCTTTCCAGGGTTCCTCCAGTCTCAGTCAGACCATTAAGTCTAGTCCTCTTACTAGAATTTGAGTTCTGCACCCTACCTTTCTCCTGCTCCATCAGGGATTCTCTGTTGTGTTCCCTGTCAGGGTGGTCATTGGTGGTAGCCATGCACCATCTAGTTCTTCCAATCTCAGGCTGATGCAGTCTCTGGTTTATGTGGCCCTTTCGTCTCTTGGGCTAATACTTTC
>NW_004443986.1:325131-328401 GCF_000243295.1 Trichechus manatus latirostris
GTTATTTGCATCGATGTTTCTTTAGGGAATGGAGAAAACTTACTTCATTGGCTAAATATTCTTGCACTTTAGTTAAGTTCAAAGTATACCCAGAAAGTTTTACTGTGAGAATTAATTCATCGGGCTTTAATTATAACATCAGTTTTCTTCAAATTAAAGATAAAAGACATAAGATTCTTTATGTTCTAGATTTAACATCGTTTACTCTTTAACTTTGTGGAACTCACTTAATGATCTCACTTCAGTTTTCCCAACGTTAAAATGGAATACTCTGCTTTCTTTCTTGGCCGGAAAGCATGTGGACAAATCTCAGTACTCAGAGTTCAAGTGAATGGCTTTGTTTTAATCTCACTAAAATTTTTCAAACAATTCCCACTGTAAAGGCTAATGTGAAAAAAAAAAATGTATGTATGCACATTGTGATTGTACGTTGATTAGAATGGCTTTCATCGAACATCTTTGAATTTTAATTTAAAAAGAATTCTGGTACCTTATTGTCTTAGTTTTCTAGTGCTGCTATAAGAGAAATAGCACAAGTAGGAGACTTTAATAAACAGAAATTTATATTCTCACAGTTTAGGAGGCTAGAAGTTTGAATTCAGGATGCCAGTTCTAGGGGAAAGCTTTGTCTCTTTGTTGGCTCTAAGGAAAGAGCCTTGTCTCTTTTGAGCTTCTGTCACTTGGTGATCTTCATGTCCCTTGGCATATCTTCCCTCATCTCTGCTTGCCGAATCTCCTTCTTGTATGCCTCAAAAGAGATTGACTCAAAACACACCCTACACTAGTACTGCCTCATTATCATAACAAAGAAAACCCATCCCCAGATGGAATTACAACCACAGGTACAGGGATTAGGATTTACAACACATATTTTGAGGGACATAATTCAACCCATAACATTTGGTATTAGGGATCTTTGATTAGCAGTCGGCACGTTTCACAGACGCCGCTAGGAATGGTCATCTCTTTAGGAGAGTTATAAACAAAGCAAATATAATTTCTTTGTTTTCAGTAAATTGAATAGAATGTATAGACTAAAGGATAATACTTATTTAAAAGAAGTTACTATTGCCTTAAACATTTTCAGATATCATTCTTTGTAGCTGGCATCAATGGTGGCAGCATATGCTTATTAAATCTATTGAATTTTTAAACAAATTTTATTTTTGTTGCTGTTGTTGAGAATATACACAGCAAAACTACACCAATTCATCCGTTTCTATACGTACAATTCAGCGACATTGATCACATTCTTTGAGTTGTGCAACCATTCTCACCCTCCTTTTCTGAGTTCTTCCTCCCCATAAACATAAACTCACTGCCCCCTAAATTTCGTATCTAATTTTTCAAGATGCTGTTGTCAATTTAATCCCATATAGATACATTCTGAAAGGGCACAATGCTCAAGGCAGACATTCTTTACTAGTTAAGCGAAAGTATTGTTTAGTTTTGAGAGTCTTTGAGTGTGGATTTTCTTGTTTGAAATAACTTAAACCATTTTGAGGGGCATCATGTGAATAAAATTGGGTGGGTAATGTTGCATTTGATCAAATATTTGGTGTGAGTTTAACATAGTAACATTGAGATTTACTTTGTTGTGCAACTTGGACTCTGAAGACAATAAAAAAAGGGAATTTGGAAATTGTTAACTGATGAGGGAATCGTTACAGTGACTACTTTAACTGGCAACATGCCTTTTTGTATGGCAGTGAAGATGGTAGTTCTTAGGATATTTGACTAAAGACAGGAAAATCAAGTATTTGGAAAAATTATTACTGTAAAAGAAAATTCGAGTTAGTTGAAGCATTAGAATCCCCCATTACAATCTTCTTAATTTACAGATCATGCCACTAAGAAAGAAGTTAAATTAAGTGATTTGACTAAGTCCATCGAGTTAAGGTCAGAATTGAGACTAGAGTATGGATACCTGACACTATAGAGATTTCTTCTTACCACTACATCATGAATGATAACAAATTCACTGGGCTGTCTCTTGAAATAATTGAGCTTTGTGGGAGACCATCTACTGAATGCACAGATAAGTGTGAAAGAATGTGTTTTTTTTTATTTTTTTAGTTTCATCCATTGGGTTCATAAAAATAAATTTGAGAGATTTAAATTTTTCCTTGCACTGAAAAATTCTAGAGAACTTTAGCCTACAGTAATTCATTCTAACAAATTATAACACACTATTTCTTATGTTTATTTGATATACATAGTTTGAACTTTGTCTTTTGATGTTTATGCCAGAGGAAAATAATTTTAATTCCATTATTCAGAATTATGCTTATAGTTTATTTTCAAAAGACATTTTTATTGCTCAATACTTGCAGCCATTATGATTTTCAGTTCCTAAACTCATGAGCAAGAAATGTCATATAATCTTTACTGTCATTGAATCAAATTTAATCTGACTCCAAGCCTCATCTTGCTTGGTAAAATGACAATCTCAATCATTTTGGCAATATCCATCCCCTTTCTAAGGCTACACAGGGATCTAGGAGTTTTACAGGACTGGAAAATGGGATAAGGCTTCGGCTCCTCCCTTAAGCACAACTATAATGACAGGCTGTAAGTGCAAGCACTCTTCCCACTTGAAGATAGGTGTTTTTGCTGTGTGCTGTCAAGTTGATTTCGACTCATAGCGACCCCATGTGACACAGTAGAAATGCTCCATACGGTTCCTAGGCTGTAATTTTTAAGGGGGAAGATGACCAGTTCTTTCTCTCATGGAATCGCTAGGTGGGTTCAAAATGACAACATTTGATTAATAGCCAAGTGCTTAACCAGGGCTGCACCACCAGGGCTCCTTTAAAGGTAAGTAGTGCCAGACAAAGAAATCTTTGCCAAGTCCTCAAAAATAGCCCGCTTAGAAGTCTCAAAGTACTCAATCGACCTCCCCCAGGTCCTTCTAGACCTCTAGGGTTTCAGCAAGGACTGGAGCGTGGATTCTTGCTAATCACGGTCCTAGTGACTTCTATCTCCTTACTAGTTAAGGCCATCTTCCTTCTCTCTTGGGTACTTCTGACCCCCTTCCCATTCATCTTTCTCCATTCCTCTGACTCTATCTCTAATCTGCAGAATAATTCTCTCAATGAATTTAGACAGTATCACATAGTGAGGAATAACCAAAATATTTTGAAAAGAAGAGTGTCTGACGAGTATTTTAGAAAAATCCAACTGGTAATAAATATACAGGGAGAAAAGAGGTATGGAAGACTCAAGAGAAGATGGCTCCAGAATGGAAGCAGTTTTGCATGGTACTGAGCT
>NW_004443986.1:329971-331078 GCF_000243295.1 Trichechus manatus latirostris
ACAATAAAACATGATAAAAGTCAGACATAAAGAATAACTTTGTTCTTCTTAACTATCTCTTAGGCCCAAACTGCTGTATCTATTTAGACTGAAGGGCCAGTCATTCGTTTATGTTCTCTATGATAATGGAAGCAATAGTAGCTTATGTTGCTTCAGGAAAAGGAAATGAGGTAAAATATGTTATGGGCCATATCTGAAGTTCACTCAACCTAGTACACGTGTTAATTCTCCCCACTTTGAGAAACAGGCCTAGGAGAGAAGCATTAATCAATTGCCCCCCCAAAACTTACGAAGAAATGAACAACAACAATTTTCATGAGTTGGAGTAGCGATTGGTATCTACCATCAGTTGTAATTTTTCAGCTTTAAATCCAACAATTGTTTGTTATCTTATTTGTTCTTGAAAATGGTGACCAAGGAAAATGTGGTGGTAGTATGTCATGACTTTAAACTGATATAGAGTTATTTGCTTTTCTTACCAGCTGTGTTCCCTCGTGTAGTGGCTTTTTCCTCCTCCCCTTGAAGTGAAGACAATACTGTTAGATTTAGTAATCAAAGTCAATTTATCAAATTCTAATTATTCTCCTAGGCCTTTGGAGATGGCTTTTGTTTAATGTTTATTCAGAACCGACTATGTGCCAGACACTATGATAAACTAAATGTGGTACACCTGAGGGCACTGATTTCTTGGCTTTCTTTTCCATATGCATGGCTCCAGTTTTCTTGTGTCTTATATTCTCAAGGGTTTTATTAATTCCCCAAAGACTTAGGAAAAAATAAAAGGCTTACTCAGTATGAGGAGCAGAATGCTTGACATATGATAAAGAATATATATTTTAAAAATACACCAAATGATTGAATTGCAGAATATCTTTAATTTCTTAAAAGGTATTCATCACAGGTGCTGGACATTCATCCCTGACAGAAAATACACTATAAGGTCTCACTTAGCATTACGTCTTCTGATCTAAACTTCAGTACACACTTTCTGATTGCCTGATAAGGTAGAAACAACCTGGGAACTTTTTATAGAAATGAAAGATTGAGAACAGAGTGCCAAAATTATTATTTACTTAACATATGATTATTTACTGGGAAACCAAAGAG
>NW_004443986.1:334234-340760 GCF_000243295.1 Trichechus manatus latirostris
TGATCACCTTTCTTTGAAATGGGCACAAACATGGATCTCTTCCAGTCAGTTGGCCAGGTAGCTGTCTTTCAAATTTCTTGGCATAGTTGAGTGAGTGCTTCTGGTACATCCATTTGTTGAAACATCTCAATTGGTATTCCGTCAATTCTTGAGCCTTGTTTGTTGCCAATGCCTTCAGTGCAGCTTCAACTTCTTCCTTCAGTATCATCAGTTTTTGATCATATGCTACCTCCTGAAATGATTGAAGGTCAACCAATTCTTTTTGGTATAGTGACTCTATATTCCTTCTGTCTTCTTTTGATGCTTTTATTATAGCCCCCAGAAAAAAAGGGCAAGTGGAAATTTTTCTTGTGTTGATTGTGTTGCAGGCATTAACTTCTCTTTAATATGTGATGGCCAGTCATTTGTATATCCCGTGCTATGCATTTCAAATTCTAGATTATCTTGATCATAGGGTGGTGATCACAAACAAGAACTCTGCAACCATAAAGCTGGGATTGAAATTCTGGCTGTGCCAGAATTATACAACCTTGAGAACCCTATGCATTATATTTCTCACTTGCAAACTGGGGATCTGGATTTTATTGATTTTTTAAATGTTAACTCAAGTTTCTTTTGTAAATAATGTGCTGTTTAAACCCAGAATATATGTAGGATGAGTCTTATCCACTGTTGTTGTTAGTTGCCATCAAGTTGGCTCTGACTCATGACGACTTTATGTATAACAGAAGAAAAAGTTGCCAGGTTCCGTGCTGTTTTAGTTATCTAGTGCTGCTATAACAAAAATACCACAAGTGGATGGCTTTAACAAACAGAAATATATTCTCTCCCAGTCTTGGAAGTTAGAAGTCTGAATTCAGGGTGCCAGCTCCAGGGGAAGGCTTTCTCTCTCTGTCAGCTCTGGAGGAAGGTCCCTGTCATTAATCTTCCCCTGGTCTAGGAGCTTCTCAGTGCAGGGACCCCAGGTCCAAAGGACACACTGCTCGTGGCTCTATTTTCTTGGTAGTATGAGGTCCTCCGTCTCTGTGCTTGCTTTTCTCTTTTATACCTCAAAAGAGACTGACTTAAAACACAACCTAATCTTATAGATTGAGTCCTGCTTCATTAACATAACTGCCTCTAATCATGCTTCATTAACATCATAAAGGTAGGATTTACAACACATAGGTAAATCACATCAGAAGACAAAATGATGGACAATCACACAATACTGGGAATCATGGCCTAGCCAAGTTACACATAATTTTTGGGGAAATGTTTCAATTCATAACATGTACCATCTTTATGATTGTTGGTATGTTTGACACTAATCCATAGGCTGACATTTTAGTGACCTCTTGGGGCTTTCAGGATAAACATTAAACTCCTTGGTTTGACATACAAAACCCATCTTTGATCCAGCCCTATCTCTTCTCGTCTGTTTCTTCAAACCTCCTGGGCTGCTTTCAGTTCTTTATACACAACACATTCACTTCCATGCCTTTACATTTATACTCCTTAGTCTAAAATTCCATCCCAATTTCACTCCCTTCCTGAACATCTCCTCTCATTTGGAACACAGGTCTCACCTTCACCGAAAAGCATTCCCCAACACTCACTTTAGGCTAAACTGGATCCCCTTCCTAGATTTTCCCAGGGAATCATGTGTATTGCTTTAACATAACATTTTAACATAACATAACACAACATAACATCACATAATTATATAGTGTAATTTTTTTCTCTCTACACTAAACTATAAATTCTTTGAGGACAGGCACTGTGCCCAGTATTCTAAGTTTCCTGCAAAGTTCCTCACTCTGAATAGATGTCATAAAAGTTCTTGTCTTTCTGTCCCTTCACACCTAGCAACGAAGAACAAATTTAACTTTAGTGTTAATATCTCACAAGTCTTAAGCATTACTCCTTTTTTGATATTTGTATTTATTGTTGGTCTCAAACTTTTATTAATGAAATAATTTTAATTGTCAAATTCTCTTCTGACCAAATTTGTTACAGTATTTCTTCAACATCAACTATTTGCTATTGCACATATTACACTACTAAGAAGCTATAGAAAACATGGAGGATTCTGAATTTTGTTTTCAGGTTTACTCTTTTTCTTCCTTTGCTCTCTGGTAGGCTGTCTGTTGACATGCACAGAATCTAAAGTGCAAAGAATAGAAGAAGACCCACTTTTAATGAATATGGGTAGTCTATAAATTCGATAATTTGTTCCAAATATTTGAAGATAGGCTACTTAACACTACTAAAAATCCTCTTACTAAGAGCAAATATTTATAGTTTTGTAAGTAGATTTAAGCTCCTGTTGGTGAAGACACTGCCCAGTCATTTAGATATAAACTCCAAAATTAAGAATCATGAGTAATTCTTTAACCTCAGTCAAGACTAAACTAGTTACGTCTCCTTGATGTTCACAGGAAATCTGGAAATAATCAGAGAAACTGAGAATTAGAACATAAAATATGCCGATATATTAATCCAGTAGCATAACCTGAATCTGTAGTGCCTGGAAGCCTTCTACAATTTCACTAGAGTCCACCTCTCACTCAGCAGTATAACAAGCCTGTTCCAACATCGCATGATAATCTCAGAGACCTACCAGCAGAGCTTCTCAATATATGGTCCAGGACTATCTCAACAGAATCATCTGGCATGCTTATTAAAAATGTATATTCCTTTGTACTACCCCAGACCTACCATATCATTTTCTGGACATTCTGGTTGGAAGATCATCACTTTTTTTTTTACCAGCTTCCCTGATGGTACTTACACTAGAGTCTGAGAATAACTGCAACAGATGAACAGCAAAAATGGCTTTTAGTGCTACATAACTGTTGTAAAAAATGGCAGAAAATTGATAATAACTTCACTTGCAAAACTATGAATCATAAACCATAATTTTACTTGTTCCTCAAGAGTAAAAATCAGAAATTATTTCTTTAATACATTAAAATATACAAAAAGAATGTGTGTGAAAGAGCACGCCTTGTAATGAAGAGATCTATCACTTCCTTATTAGACTGTGCCCATGTGTGCTTTTTTTTTTTTTTCATTCAATACTCAGGGTAGAATTAAAAAAAAAAATGTTCCTTTAGCTTAAAAAATAATTATGAATGACTAGTTTCCTGTTTGAAATTAAGCAGTTTTTGTTGTTGTTGTCATCGTTTTCCTCATGGAATGACTTCCTGCTTCCAACTTTAGTTTCATTTTCTGGCAACTGTTTTATGATCTTTAAATAAGTTATCAGCATGAAAATCTGCTGTTATTTTTTCCAGTTTAAAAAGCCTCTCTTGACCTCAGTTCTTTCTCAAATTATCACTTGTTTCCTCTCCTTTCCTTTACACTAATACTCTACCAGAGACTTGTCTATGTTTACTTTAAAAAATTTCTCTCTACATCTTCTCTATTCATTTCATTCTAACCTCTCCACCATCTTGCTTTCATCAAGGTCACCAATGATTTCCATGTTGATAAAATTAATGGTCCATTCCCAGTTCTTACTGTATTTGACCTGTCGACAACATTTGACAGAGCATACATATCAAAACACTTAACACATTGAAGCACTTTTTTCTCTTGTCTTCTAGTACACCACACTTTCCTGATGATCTATTTCCTTATAGTATGCTCCTTTCCAAGTTCCGTTTTATGAGTCCTACTCAGCTCCCTGACCTCTAAATTTTGGGGTGATTCTGGGTTTGGTTATTAGACTCCTCCTCCTTTCTGCCTATGTTATTGATTTGTTGGGTGCCATGGAGTGGGTTCTTACTAATAATGACCCTATGTACAACAAAAGAAACACTCCCCTGTCCTGTGCCAGCCTCACAATCATTGCTGTGTTTGAGCCCATTTTAGCAGCTACCATTTTGTCAATCCATCTCACCAAGGGTCTTCCTCTTTTTCGCTGACCCTCTACTAAGCAAGATGCCCTTCTCCAGGGACTGGTCCCTCCTGATAAGATGTCTGAAATATGTGAGATGAAGTCTCACCATCCTCGCTTCCAAGGAGCAGTCTGGCTGTACTTCTCCCAAGACAGGCTTGTTCGTTCTTCTGGCAGTCCATGGTATATTCAATATTTTTCCCCAACACCATAATTCAAACACATCAATTCTTCGTTCTTCCTTATTCATTGTCCAGCATTCGTATACATATGAGGCGACTGAAAACACCATGGCTTGGGTCAGGCACACCTTAGTCCTCAAAATGACATCTTTGCTTTTCAACACTTTAAAGAGATCTTCTGCAGCAGATTTACCCAATGCAATACATCGTTTGATTTCTTGACTGCTGCTTCCCTGGGTGTTGATTGTGGATCCAAGTAAAATGAAATCTTTGACAACTTTAATATTTTCTCCGTTTATCGTAACGTTGCTTATTGGTCCAATTGTGAGGATTTTTGTTTTCTTTATGTTGAAGTGTCATCTATACTGAAGGCTGTAGTCTTTGATCCTCATCAGTAAATGCTTCAAGTTCTTTTCCTTTCAGCAAGCAAGGTTGTGTCATCTGCATATCTCAGGTTGTTAATGAGTCTTCCATACCAATCCTGATGCCACTGTAAATGGTATTATCCAGTCTAAAGGCTTTAAATACATTCTATATTCTGAATATTCCAAAATTTATATTTGCAATTTGGAGTGCTCCCTTGATCATCTGACTCATATATTTAATTGACAACACGAAAGCTTCATTTAGATGTCTAATAGACATCTTAAACCGAACGTCTCAAACTGAGTTTCTTATATTCTTCACCTCCACACCTGCTTCTCATAGCTTTCTCTGTCTCTATATATGACAGATCCATAGTGCCAGACTGTGTGTGGATAATTTTTTTACTATTTTTCCCTCTCTCTCACACCTTATATCTATTTCATCAGCAAATTCTGTTAGCTCTCTCTTTCCAAGTATATCAGAATCTGGCTACATCTTATCGCTTCCACTGCTCCCACTCTAGTTCAGGCATCCATCATCTCTCACTTGGTCTATTTTAACTCCTCTTCTTGCTTCTGCTCTATTGCCTAAACTCATTCCCAATACAGAAGCAAGAATAATTGTTTATAAATGGAAGTAATCATTCCCCTGCTCAAAACTTTCCAGCGGCTCTCCATTCTACCCATAGTAAAAACCTAAGTCATCACAAATGGCCTATAATGTATTTAATGATGTATTAGTCATCTATGACTGCATAACAACTTACCCAAAGCTTAGTGCCTTAAAACAACAAACATTTATTATCTCAGAGTTTTTGTGGGTCAGAAATCTGGGTGAAACTTAGCTGGTTTCTCTGGCTCAGGGTTTCTTACAAGGCAGCAGTCAAGGTGTTGGCTTCTCCTATTATCTCACATGAAGGATCCACTTGTGGCAGATCCATTTCACTCACGTGGTTATTGGCAGCATTAAGTTCTCACTGGATGTTGGATGTAGGCCTCCATCAATTCTTGCCATGGGCCTTCCTTAGGTCAACTCACTAATGGCATCTGGCTTCCGTCAAAGACAGCAAGCAAGGATGTAAGAGAAGGTGAGCAAAACTAATGCCAGAGTTTTTTTGTAAAATAATCTTGGAAGTAATATCCCATCATTTTTGCTGTATTATCTTCATCAGAAGCAAGTCATTAATTAGGTTCAGCCCACATCTAAGGGGTGAGTGTTACACAAACACATGAGTACAAGAACGTGGGAAATAGTGGGGCCAACTTTAACGTTACCCACCACAAATAATTTGTCCCCTTCCCATTACATGTGTGACTTCATCATTTGTAACCTTCCCTTGGTAACTCTGCTTCAATTACACACGCTTATTTGATATTTCATGTGTCAGGCAGATCCTCTTCAGTTATTTGGGCTAGACATGTTAAGAAATTTTTAATTTCTAAAGGTTACATCCAAATCCTAAGAAGTTGTTTGGAGTGACTAGAATTGTAGTGATCTCATATCACTGAAGTCAGTAGCATGTTTAGAATCTTGTTGCTGAAAGTGTTTCAGAATGTATTACCATGAATTTATAGCATTCTGTACAACGGAAGGAAACTCTGGTGGCTTAGTGGTTAAGAGCTACTGCTGCTAACCAAAAGCTAGGCTGTTCAAATCCACCAGGCTCTCCTTGGAAATGCTATAGGGCAGTTCAACTCTGTCCTGTAGGGTCACTATGAGTCAGAATCAACTCGAAGGTAACGTGTTTTTTTTTGTTTTTTTTTAATGATGAAATTATCTCAGGAGTCATATGGAGCTGGCTTTGTGGACTACAAAATTCTCTTAACTAGTTAACAATTGAATCAACAGATAGGAAGCGAATCTCTGTTATCCTAGGACTTGTTCCTTAGTTAAGATAAGAATGTCATAGAGGCTGCAATGCTCAGAATGATCAGAGGAAAAATACTGTGTAAAAAGACAAAGTGCAAATTATGATGGAAAACAAAAAATAATATAGCTAAACATAAAAAAGAATAGGGAAACAAGGCTGTCATAAAAGTCAATCAGATTAAATTTACAAGAACTTAAAGCACAGACTACTGATAGCCATGAAAGT
>NW_004443986.1:345399-346660 GCF_000243295.1 Trichechus manatus latirostris
GATGGCATAGGGCCAGGCAGTGTTTCACTCTATTGTACATAGGGTTGCTATGAGTCCGAACCAACGCTACAGTGCCTAACAACAACATATGTATTTATAAGCTTTACTGGTTTTGATTCTCTACAGAACCCAGCCTAAGACACCCCTACCTATCATTGCTGTTGTTGTTAGTTGCCTTGGAGTTGGCTCTGACTCATGGTGACTTTACACATAACAGAATGAAACTTTGCCTTGTCCTGGGCCATCTTCATGATCGTTGCTATGTTTGAGCTCATTGTTTTGGCTATTGTGTCAATACATCTCATTGAAGGTTTCCCTTGTTTTTGCTGGCCCTCTACTCTACCAACCATGTTAACAGCTCTATAAAAAGTACAGGGAGTTACCAGCTGGTGCAAAGGGTAAACACACTTGGCAGCTAACAGAAATATTGAAGTTCAAGCCCAACCAGAGGTGCCTTGAAAGAAAGGCTTGGCAATTTACTTTAGAAAAATCAGCCATTGACAAAATTCTAACTCACAAAAAAAGACCAGATTTACTGGCCTGACAGACTGGAGAAACCCCAAGAGTATGGCCCCTGGCACCCTTTTAGCTCAGTGGTGAAGTCATTCCCGAGGTTCACCATTCAGCCGGGGACTGGACAGCCCCATAAAACAAAACAGGACTAATGAGGCAGAGCAGTCCAGGGACAGGGACTGGAAGGCAAGAGGGGACAGGAAAGCTGGTGATAGGGAACCCAGGGTTGAAAAGGGACAGTGTTGACATGTCGTGGGGTTGTTAACTATTATCATAGGGCAATATGTGTACCATCTGTTTAATGTGAAACTATTCATTCTGTAAACTTTCATCTAAGGTACCAAAAAAAAAAAAATAGAATTATCTATGTGAGATCAAACTGACAACAGCAACTCAAAAGTTTTGTTGGGAAGCCTAAGGGGCAGTGAGTTGAAAATAGTGGTGATGGAATAATTTGGAAAAAGATACTGAGAATAGCAGCACAGCTGGAAGAATGTAATCAATGTCACTGAATGTAAGTGTAGAAACTTTTGAAATGGTGTAGCTTTGGCTGTGCATATTTTCACCTAAAAGGAAAAAGGTCCTCCAAGGTCGAGAAGGGAGAGTGTTGACATGTGGTGGAGTTGTTAACCAATGTCATAAAACAATATATGTACTGACTGTTTAATGAGAAACTATCTGTTCTGTAAACCTTCATCTAAAGTACAATAAATTTTTTTTTTTAAAAAAAGAAAAATCAGTCATTGAA
>NW_004443986.1:348040-349560 GCF_000243295.1 Trichechus manatus latirostris
AAAGAAAGGCCTGGTGATTACTTCTGAAAATTTATCAGTGAAAACCCTATAGATTACAACAGAATACTGTCCAAAGTAGTGCTGGAAGATGAGCTTCCTAGTGGTGGCAACAATGGACTCAGGCATACTAGCAATTGTGAAGAAGGTGCAGGAGTGGGCAACATTTTATTCTGTTTTACTTGGGGTTGCCATGAGTTGGAGCTGACTCAATGGCAACTAACCACAAATGACAGGAAATTGCGAGGGTTTGGGGATGATTGCCTGGCTTAGTCTCGTGCATTCCTCAAGCTTTGATGGAACTAGACAGCGACCTTACAATGTACATGTATGCCTGGATGCCTGTGTTTTCCTGCCAGGAAATTCCCTGACTGGCATAATTGGCACGTATTTCATTGAAGTATTTCTATTAATGCAGCAGATGTTTGTCCTAATACACCCATTACTAATATTTCCCCATATTCTCTAAATTAGACTGTTGAAGGAATTCACATTCTTCCTTCCAAATTATTCTGAGTTTTATTATAACAATCTTTAGTGGAAGGGAAACCTATATAATGCCCTTTCCCTAGCTTCTTAAATGAATCTCTCTCATTTGGATATAAGATATTTAATAATGGCTTGCAATGTATCTTCTTACATCTTATGAGGTTTTGAAAAATCCTTTTAGGATTCTATAAGCAGAGTTCCCTTCCTGGCTATTGCTAACCTTTACATTTACCTACAGTTGCAAACAATCCAAATGTCCAGCACTTAACTTATACTTAAAAAGCAGAAAACAATATTGAGATTAAAGTAAGATGATCACATTTCAGTAATACCAACACCTAACGTGCATATCCACCATTTAAGCAATCCGCGCATCAAATAGTTAACACACATTTCTCAGAAACAGTAAGAACACCTCTTGCTTATTTGAAAATCACTAGTTACTATTTTTGTTTGCCTATGTTTTTCTGTATTATTATTAGTGTACAACTATCTATATTCACAACAAGTGTACAACTATCTATACTCAAGTGAGAAGTGCAAATTCCCTACACTCTTCCTGTAACTCCAAGTCTTAAACACAATCACTGTTAATTGTCTAATGACTCTTAGAATTTCTGATTCCTTCTACCTTCGTTGTTTTGTTACTCCATTAACTGGTATCATACCATTGATTTTGATAACTTTATATCATTGACTTTTTTCCTAGAGCCATATAAATGAATTTCTATCATTATTATTATTTTTAAAAATTTATTTTGTTGTTGTTGAGAATATGCACAGCAAAACATACATCAATTCAACCATTTCTACATGTACAATTCAGTGACATTGATTACATTCTTCAAGTTGTGCAGCCATTCTCACCATCCTTTTCTGAGTTGTTCCTCCCCCATCAACATAAACTTGTTGCTCCCTAAGTTTCTTGCATAATCTTTCTAGTTGCTATTGTCAATTTGATCCTGTATAGATAGTTCTTAAAAGAGCATAATGCTCAATGCAGACATTTTTTTACTAGTTTAGCTAAACTATTG
>NW_004443986.1:356602-358127 GCF_000243295.1 Trichechus manatus latirostris
CACCTTTAAAAAAAGCTATGAACCAAAACCTAAAAGAACAAAACAAAATTCTATGATTATGATGTAGTCGTTGAGCATATAGATTTTCAAATCAGATACACTGGGTTTGATTCTTAGCTTTCCTGTATTGCCGTGGATGGCATATTAGCTTTTCTAAACTTTAACTTCTTCATCTGTAACATTAGGGGCAATGATTGTATCCACCTTACCAGATTCTTCTGTGGATGGTATGATATAGTCTGCTTAGCAGAGTACTTGGCACATAGGAAATATTGGAAGAGCTCGCTGGCTCTTCCCTTTATCTACTCAGGAGAAATTTTCTCTCTTGACCTGGAAACAGACCTTACTGCATTGGACAGAATGGTTGGGCTTATGAATAAGCTAGGCTGGGCATAGTACCTCATAACAGCCACAGACATTTGTTCAAGCCCCATGCAGGGTCACTCAGAGTTCTTCTCTAGGATGCTTCTGCTGAGAGAAGTGGAACAGTTATCTTATTCGTCTTTTAAGGTTGTGGTCCTAGAACTTCTAAGTAACCATGCCTGGTGATGCAAGGGTAGTCTGAAAAGATATAGTGGGTACCCAGAGAGAAGCAAAGAGGAGAGGCAGATAGAGTCGCAAACCTGCCCTTAGTTTCAGCAGCTCTCCTTAATTTTATGAGCTTCTTTTAAATTTTTTTCTTTTTAAGTTGAGTTGTTCTTACTTGTAGCTAAAAGAATCCTTAATATATTTTTGAATGTTATTATAAAACTGAGCATATTGTTCCATGGGGAAAAAAGAATCCTTGTATCAACAGAAGTGATAATGACATATGGGAAAGGGGTTAAGATCCATAGTACTCTGAATCTTTTTTTGAGATCCCAGGTCTTGAGTAATAAGGCTTCCTCTGATCTCCTCTAGTCCTTAATTGTATCTCTCTCTCTTTCCATATATATATATATATAAAATACAAATTTAATTGTTGTTTTAATATGTTTCATGTATCATCAACTAGATGATAAACTTTTGAGATCGCGACCCAAGTTTATTAACACTTTGTCCCCGCAGTCCAGTAGAGTGACTTGATTCATCTACATCATGTCATCATCATCATCATCATTACCGTCATCACTATAATTAACACTATTAACACAGTTACCAATTAGTGAACACCCTACTAATGCTCAGAACTAAGCCAGGGGCTTTCTATACATTGTCTTATTCCTCACAAGATTTCTGCCAAATAGATAGTAATCTATTTAAAGAAGATGACACTGCTGCTGAAAGAGGTAAGAAAATTCCCAAAATTTCCACAGTTAGTGAGAGAAGGTAATTAAACCCATTTCAACAAATCTCCAAAACCAGAGTCTGGTTGATAATGCTATTAGTATTTTGTAAAGCTTTTCTAATTTAGCAGTTGTTATACATTCTAGAATCTCATCTATGCTGTTGAGTCATCCAACATGTTATAGCTGTTAGGATGCAACTCAATGTACTAAGTCTCTTTCTTTTTCTTTCTTTGTTATTCTATGATATTGTTCTAATA
>NW_004443986.1:359281-361403 GCF_000243295.1 Trichechus manatus latirostris
TATAAAAGACAGAAGTGAGCAGAGAGACAGGGAGACCTCATACCATCAAGAAAGCAGTGCTGGGAGCAGAGCGTGTCCTTTGGACAGGGGTCCCTGCGCAGAGAAGCTCCTAGTCTGGGGGAACACTGATGAGAAGGCCGAGAGAGAGAAAAACTTCCTCTGGAGCTGACTCCCTGAATTTGGACTTTTAGCCTACTTTACCTTGAGGAAATAAACTTCTCTTCATTAAAACTTCCACTTGTGGTATTTCTGTTGTAGCAACACAAGATAACTAAGACAGTGTGTTTGTCTACCCTGTCATGTTCCCCTAAGGGAAGAAAAGGATTTATGTCTTATTTGTTTTACCTAGCATAGTGCTTCACATACGTACTTATGAAAGAATGATTGAATCAGCTCCTTGCTCAAAAGCCTCCAATTCAAAGTCTTCAGCATCATCATCAAGTCTGGACCTCATTTCCCATCCTTATGCTCTCCCACTCTGTTGCAGCCAAAATAGCATTCTTGCTATAGCTATATCCACTAAGCACAATCTCATTTCAGGGTTTTTGCACTCGTTGCTCTTTCAACCTTAAGTCTATTCATGGATAGGTTTCAAGGCATCTGTGAATTTGTTTCTCCCATATGTTATCATGGTTTGTTCTCTAATTTCATTCAAGTCTTCACTCAAGTGTTATTCTCTCAGAGAAGCCTTTTCTGACAACATTATCTAAAATAGCATCCTACTTCTCTTTCTATATATTGCTTTACTTAGTTTGCTCTTCATAGCACTTATCAATATCTAATATTATATATTTATTATATGTTCATTGCTTGTCTCTGCCATTTGAATGTAGGCTCTAAGAGGGTAGGGACATTGTCTGTTTTGTGCTTTGCTGTATTTCCAGCATCAAAAACAAATAATTGTAGTTATGCCACAATTATTGTTGAATGACTCGATCAATAATCTCAAGTTTTTAAAGGTAGGTATCATTTCACATTCCTTTTTTAAATAACATTAATTGTTAGCACCCTCCCCTCTATAGAGCAGGTTTTCAAATACTATTTGTTGAAGCTATTTTCATATGAGGGTCTCGATTCCATGAGTAGTTGTTTTTGTTAGGTGTCATCAAGTTAGTTCCAACTCGTAATGACTCCATGTATAACAGAACAAAGTGCTGTCCGGTCCTGTGCCATCCTCACAATAGTAGGTATGTTTGAGTCCATTGTTGCAACCACTGTGTCAATCCATCTTGTTCAGGGACTTCCTCATTTTTTTCACTTTCTGCTTTACGAAGCATGATGTCCTCCTCCAGGGATTGGTCCCTTATGATTACCTGCCCAAAGTAAGCAAGACAAAGTCTTTCTATGCTTGCTTCTAAGGAGCGTTCTGGCTATACTTCTTTCAAGACAGATTTATTCCTGCTATAAGTAGTAGAAGACTGAAAATAAGTCCAACTTCAAACCTTGGATCACTCCTCTATTAGGAATCAGAAGAGGGTCTATCCCTTGAATTGCTGATTCTGAATTCAGATGTTAAACTTTTTCTGCTATTACATTATTTTATTTTACTCCCTGTCTTATTTTTCATGCTATGCTTTCATTTTTCAATATACTAGAATATTAACTGCATGAAGTATCCAAATGAATAAGAGTATAAGCACATTATAGGTCCGTATTGAAACAACGTCTTTCATGTGGGACCACTCTAGTACTGACAAAATCTATAAACTTTTTTAGAAAGGTTATGTATAATTCAGAAATGGTATAACATCTATTATGGGATAATTTTGGTTAATTATTATAATTTTGATCTTTACGGAAAAACTGGAACCACTATAAACTTGGCTTTTGATAACCCTATAGATGACAAGTAGTACTCATTTATTAGAGAAAGAAGCCAATGCATAATTTCACTAAAATATAATTTTGGGAACTATTTTATAAAATCCTCTACATAATATGACTGAGCATAAAAAGTCTGAATTTCAGAAAATCAGATTGAGGTTTAACTGCATAGTAATTGTGATTTAGAATGAAGTCAAACTCTTAGCATTTCAGCCTTCTTATATATTTTCTTGAAAGCATGTCATTAAGGAAAATGAAATGGGGAGCATTATTCTTCTCTTCTTTAAGTAAGGTCTTA
>NW_004443986.1:362134-363732 GCF_000243295.1 Trichechus manatus latirostris
GGATGGGAAAAAAATTACATTTTTATTTTCACTAGCTTCCAGCTGAAATTAGCATTTCCTTAAATTATTAATGTAGGCAACAGTAGTATTAGCATCACTTACAATTTTGTCATCAGTAGAAATCAGAGATATTTTAAAATCTCATTACAGTTGCTGTTATCTTATTGTTTATACTCATCACTAATAGTTGTTTTACCTATTGTTAGATCTTATTATTCAATGTGTTAATAAAATTCAAAATTTTAAAAATTATTTGAATAACTGTATTTTGATATAATTGGTTTCTTTTATGATCCCATATGCTTTGTTTTATACATTTCAAAACATTATTCTGAGAACTTAGTCTTTTACAGATGGCAAAAAGGTCCACGGCACACATAACAAGAAAAAGTTAAGAACCTCTGATAGGTAGATATTCTGTATTAAACTGGTATACCTGCTGAGATTTGTTTCTTAATCCAGTTTAAATGGCAAAATAAAGGCAGGAATTAGAAAAAAAAAAAAGTCCCTAAAATACATAAAAATGATGTTGCGATGATTTTAATACAAAGGAACATTATTAAAAAAATTTTATAGTGGTGATGGTTGCACATGATGGAAGTAATTAATGTCACTGAATTGTACATGTAAAAATGTTGAAATGTCAAATGTTTACTTATATGTATATATACATACATTTGTCACAATAAAAAGCATACATCAATCTTACACACACACACACATACACATACACACACACATACATATATAGTAAAAATGGGTCAAAGGCAACTAAAATCAAACCATTTGACAATAGTAGACTCTGACTCATGAGGACCACATGAATGTCTGAGTAGAACTGTGCTCCATAGGTTTTCAATAGCTGATGTTTCAGAAATAGATTTCGGGCCTTTCTTCCGCGGTGTCTCTGGGTAGACACAAATCTCGAATCTTTCATTAGCAGCCGTGTGCATTAACTGTTTGTACCACCCAGGGACTC
The DNA here is from genome assembly GCF_000243295.1 of Trichechus manatus latirostris. NCBI lineage: Eukaryota > Metazoa > Chordata > Mammalia > Sirenia > Trichechidae > Trichechus > Trichechus manatus. Next base: position 363,114 of record NW_004443986.1, read on the forward strand.
TAATAAGGTACGCCACTGTAATCTTGAACACTGACCATGTGCCAAAGAAATAAAGCTTTATGAACTCATAACACAGTTTCTGTAGTATATGTATGTATGTGCCTGACAGAGGACAGATAGCAAGACTTATTACCTTGATCACTGCCTTTGAAGTTGCCAGTTGCCGTTGAGTCAACTTTGACTCATGGCAACCCCAACTGTTGCAGAGTAAAACTGTGCTTCATAGAGTTTTCAAGGCTGTGAACTTTTGGAAGCAGATCACCAGGCCTTTCTCCAAGACACCTCTGGATGTGTTCAAAGCACCAACCTTTCAGTTAGTAGCTGAATGCAAACCATTTGTGTCACGCAGGGACTCCTTCCTTAAAAATCCGTGTGTGAAAATTATCTTATGGATGATTGGATTTTTTTTTATATACTTAACATTAACTTCCACATTATTTACAAATTTTTGTTAAGAAATTTCCCAGATAATATTGCCCTTGTGACTGAAATGTAATAAATAACAGGTTTTCTTTTTTTTTTCAACCTAAATAAGTTTAAAACATAACATTGATTTTGAATACTGCAAATAGGATGTCAATCAACCCGTACTTGTAAGAGCATATATCTCTACTTCTAG
>NW_004443986.1:365879-366729 GCF_000243295.1 Trichechus manatus latirostris
AATTATACACTTAAAATATATTAAAACACAGGTACTAAATACACAAAACTCATAATTTCCTAATAATTTTACTACAACTGGTATAAATCAGTTTTCTCTCCACTCTTCTAAGTAAGAATTATTAGCCTAATTTTACTAATGAGAAAACTCAGTTTTACAGAGTACAAGTGACTTATTATGGTAGAGACTAAAGTGGGGACTCTGATGTATAATCTACTCTCCTCTGACTTTTTCAGTTACGTAGATAAGAAATACTGAGTACTTGCTAAGTGAAAGCCATGTGGAGCCAGTTGTGGATGGAGTAGAATGAAAAAGAGGGTGTATAAAGAACATTTGGAAAGGCAGGGAAGTCTGTAGAAGGTCATGAAAGCTAGCTAAAGGAGTGTGGACTTTTTTTCTGTTAAGTAATGAGAGCCACTAGAAGTTTCTGAGTTGGTGAAAAATTGTAAGTGGGGCAGATCATTGAAAAAATAAGGTAAAACAAGTAAAAGGCATTTCAATTGATAGGTCTTCATAACTTACTGACTATCAACATAAAAGAGACCATTTTTAGTACTTTTAATTTGAGCAGACTTTTAGTGGTTTTAATTTGAACAATTGAATAGTGGTTTTAGGTTGGGAGAGGATAAAATTACTGAAAAAAAAAAAGAGAAGTCAGGAGAGAGAATTAATTCTGCCTTTTCTGCAGAGGTGGCATTCATTTATGAACACAGAATAATGACCACTCGATGGAACAAAGAGTTAAGATTCATTAAATAATTTTATTTTGGAAGGAGTTGGTTTTCTCTCTTGCTCTCTTTTTTATTAAACACATGTCAGAATGGAATAATATGATAAATCTTTGTGTTTC
>NW_004443986.1:367570-368811 GCF_000243295.1 Trichechus manatus latirostris
TTACTTTATTTTCACTGCCATATAATCTTTCATAGAGTGACTATTATTGTTTGTTTACCCATTTTCCTGTTCGTGGATTTTTGATTGCATCTTTTTTTTTTTTTAAATTTCATGAACTATTTCTATGAATAGTCTATCTCCTATTACATATGTGCAGAAGTTTCTATACTGGGTTAGCCAAGGAAAGCAATTTTTAGATCATAGATAACTGTCATGTTCAAGTATAAAAAATAATGCCAAATTATTTTCCAAAGTGATTATACCAACTAACACTCCCACTAGCTGCACTGGAATTCTAATTGCAGCACATCCTTACCAAATTAAGATTATCAGCCTTAATTTTTGCCCATGTAGTTGCTGAAACCGGTATCAAAACTCAGGTTTAATATATATTTTCCTGAGTACTAATGAGGTTGAAAGGTCACTGGTGGTTCAATGGTACAATTTTTGCCTACCATGCTAAAGACCCAGGGTCAATTTCCAACCAATGTACCTCAAGTGCAGTCAGAACTCTATCAGTGGAGTCTTGCATGTTGCTAAGATGCTGAACAGGTTTTAGCAGAGCTTCCAAACTAAAGCAGACTAGGAAGAAGGGCCTAATGATCTGCTTCTGAAAAAAATGAGCCAATGTAAACCCTATGGATTGTAACGGTCCAATCATGTTGTGTACCAGATCACCATGAGTTGGGGGCTCACAAGTGAGGTTGAACATTTTTCATACAATTACTTATTATTAAAACAAGCTCTTCCTCTTTTGGGGAGTGTCTGATTTTCTATTTTCCCTTTTGTGTGGGTTGTTTGACTTTTTAAAATTACTAATATGAAGGTATTAATATTCTGAAGAGCAATCCTTTACTACTTAACGCATTTTGAAATATTTTCTTCTAGTTTGTGGTTCTTATTTTCACTTTCTTTGTGGTGTTGCTCAACGAAGAAACATTCTTATTTTTCATATAATTGAAAGTATCAATTATTTTAATATTAGTGATTTTTGTGTCATGTTTAAGAAATCCGTATCTCAAGTTCATAAAAATTACCTTATTATTTTTATAAAAATTATAAACTTTTACTTTTCACATTTACATTTTATTTCATCTGACTTTTTTGTGGATAATTCTGGAATAATTTAAAATGTATTTTATAAGTCAATGTAATATATGTTTTACATACAAATTCCAATAATGATAAAATGAATGCTGTAAGTCAGATTCCCTGGGAAACAGACTCTGAGACCCTGATAG
>NW_004443986.1:370654-374120 GCF_000243295.1 Trichechus manatus latirostris
GAATCCACTGACAGCAACTAACAACCTAACTTTTTAGTGTCAGTTTCAGATCAATCCCATTCTGATCTGTGCCAGTTATCATTTTATTGCCTCTAAGTTCCAAACTCATCCTTCAGTACCCGCACTGCGATAATGGACTGGACCCTTTAAGCACTGTCCTTTACAGTGAGCACATGCTACATTTTGTCAGTAGGGAGCCAGGAGAGACACTGCAGGAGGGAGGCTTTTCCTCTTGGTTCTGGGGTGCTGCGTTTTACTTTTTCCTGCTCCTGCTTCAAATTCTGTCAGCGTGAATATGCGGGGACACCCACTGGTGTTCTCCTCCACCTGCGCACCTGAACGTGCACTCCTTCAGCAACCTTGCAGCCTTGGCCCAGCTGGTTACCATCTCACATGGCCTTCCCTACTCGAAAATGGAGCCTTATGCCAACAGGAGTACCCCAATTCCCTCTGCGCTCCCTCTGGGCCACCCACCAGGCTCCACTTGCCAGCGTCCTGGCAGTCCTGGCGAGTTGTTTCCCGTGTTCCTCCCTACTGGAACACCATTCACTCCGGGACCTGCTCCAGCAGCAGCAGCAGCCCGGCTCCCTCTGTGCGCTTGCCTCAACCTTAGATCTGACTGCCCGGAAGGGTCTAAGTGGACACCGGATGCTCCCAGCCTTCTGAAAAAGCAGCACCCCAATTCCTTCTGTATGCACCTGCTCATTAGCCTTGGCTTGCTGAGACCTTATTTCGTGCTTACGCAGTGATGGTGGGTTGCTTACCTAACTCTGGCCTGAATAACCTAGCAAAATTTTTTATTGAGCTGCAACCATATCTTCAACAACATCTGAGCCCCACCCGCTGGCCCTCCTTTCAACCTTGTCCTTTTTCTGGTACTTTTTCTCAGTCTCACCGTAATCTATAGAATTCTCTTTACAACTCCTATTACACAGGTTAATAATTCTTTACATTTAATTTCCCCTGTTAAATTACTATGTTTTTTTGGGTTTTTTTTTTCCCCTCCTTATTGGGTTCAAATGGATACATATTCTATATAAGAAATACCATTTTTCTTGGGCTGACTTGAATGAGTTTGTTTCTTGTGATCACAAGAGCTGGACTCAGTCAGGACACACCAACCAATGAGGCAGGAGCAGAGTTTCTCTGTGTGTGATTCGATGATTCTGCCCTAAATTTTTGGCTCCTACAGAACTGCATGAAATTAACCTCAAGCCCCACATCTGACTGCACCGGCCAAGGTGCAGAACACTTAGATCAGTTTTGATGGACACGAGGTCTGACATGTTTGTCAATAGTACCAGGAATAGTTTTGCATACTATAATATTTAACAGCCACAGGAGAAGGGAAAACCAGTATAATTAAGGTTAAGGTATATGGAATAACTGACTCAGAAATGCTTACTTTGGCCATATTTCCATTTTGACTCTGTTCAGGTTGATGAATCAATGAGCTAGGGCAAAGATATGTAAGAAGAGTAAATATCCAAACAAACTGCTCAAGTTTCCCCAGATGGATTGTCAGTAATTCAGATTAATTTATCCATAGAAAAAGCATGATAGTTTTCCTGATATGCCCATATGCTCTGGGATTGCAAGTCAGTTTCTCTCATTTATGAAAAACCAAAACAAAATATCTTCAATGGTTATTTAATGATTGATTTCATTAGGAAGTGTGCCCAACAAATTTCTGCAGAATTAGATTCATAGATGCTAGTCCTTTTTGGCATGGAAAACTTTAAAAAATGGAGAGTAAAAAACAAGCTCTTATCACGTCTCATCTATTCTACATTTAAATATGCTTAGTCATTAGTTACATCACTAACAGGCTACAAAGGTGCTATAAAAATGTTGTTTTTTTGTAAGCACTGATGTAAAAATAGAGAATGGAGTTAGGAAAAATGATTTAATGGATATAATGCAACACTTTTTGAGATTTTAAAAAATATAATTAGAATTTTAAATGATGTAGTCTAAACTAACAAGAGAGAATTAAAAGTAGTCTGAAAATCAATAATTTTGCAGTCATACAGGCAAGAGCAAAGTCCAATGATTTTCAGTGTAGCTGACTCTTTAATTACAGGTAAAACATCATCTAGAATATGAAATGATGAAGAGCATTTCTGTTTAGAAAAGCTGATTAAACATTAGAGGATGCAATCAATACGGTATTTGCAGAACATCAAAAATTAGTACCTAAATATTAACCTCCTCAAAGAAAATTATGGTTAGGTCATGCCACATTGGACAGTGACATTGAAAGGAAACACTAAACAATGTCTTTCTGAATGCTTTACTTTTTTTATTGTTGAAAATTGTAAGATTAGATTATAAATAAAAATCAAATGCTAGGATAAAAGCTTTTAAAATGGCTTAAAATATACTCTTGAAATAGCATTCTACTGAGATCAACGCTTCTACTATCTTGAGGTGAAAAGGATACTGGCATGAGTGTTTTTAGCGAAGAGAATGGAGAACCATTTTGGAGTACCACAGAAGTACTTTCTCCTGAATTAAGTACATAAATATTATTTAGTTACGTACTTTATGAACATATGGAGCAATGGATTTCTAAAACAAATGTTCGTAATCTAAAGAAACATGCTTTTTAAGCAGTATTTTGTGGGTATTTTCTTTCACTTAGACATTTCTACTTATAAACATGTTATTTATAAGTAGAACTATGTATTTAGAGTACATATCCAACAGAGCTGTTCAAAAATTTTTAAGAGTTCAACAAAATTGAAAGAAACAGAAAAAAATTACAAGAAAACTTTTTAAAGAGTAAGTGATACAGATTGTTAGTGAAAAATATTTGATTGCTAAAAGAAAAGTAAAAAGGTGCCAGGGGAAAATATCAAATGTCTAACTAGGCTGTAGATAAAAAGGAATTTGTGGAAACATACAATGAAAATATACACAGAAAAGTGAAGTTCTTATGCCTTAGGTTTTGTTTTTGTTTTTTTTTTAAGAAAGAAAAATGTTTATTTTTCGTTGTGAAATATTTCAAACATACGAAGATACTGATGATAATATAGCAGACACCTGTGTACTTATCATGAAGATTTAACAGATGTTAATATTTTGTCATATGTTTAAGATAAATTTTATTTTTAGGAATAAAATCTTATAAACATTGTGAAAGTACTCCTCTCTCCCCAGAGGAAACCACTACCTAGAAATGGATGCATTATCACGCCCAAGCACATTCCAGCTGTTTTAGTACATATGTATGTATTTTTATATTTTTACACAGAAAGCATCATATTGTGAGTATTCTCTTACTCCTATCTTTCTTGTTTTTGCCTTTTTAACCACTTTTACGTGTACATTTCAGTGACATAAATTATATTAGCCATATTTAGCAATCGTCACCACTATCCATTTCCAAAAGTTTTACATCATGCCAGACAGAAACTCAGCAATATCCCTTCAGCAATACCTCCCATTCCTTCTTCTCCCACAG
>NW_004443986.1:384696-386567 GCF_000243295.1 Trichechus manatus latirostris
TTTGGTGCTTGGCTGAGTTCTTTATCTCTTCATTTGATGTTTTAGAGTTTCAGGATTGTTGTATTCTCTGTTGGGCTTAGTTTTTTGGAACTTTGCTGTGGAGGGACAGCGTGGTGCTTCTGCCTAGAGTGCCATTTTGCCGGAACTCTCTTTTTCTTTGTTTTTGATTGTTTCATGGTATATGTTTTCCTTCTTTTAGTTTCAAATTACATGTGTCATTGAATATAAAGTGAGTTTCTTATAAATAGCAGAGTCAGGTCATGTTTTTCTTTTTTTTTAAAATCCTTCCTGCCTATCTCTCTTTTTTGATTGACATTTAAGATAATTATTCATATTTAAAGTAATTACCAATAGGTAGGGATAAGTCTACCATTTTATTTATTTTTTTCTGTGCTTCTCATTCCTCTGTTTTGCTTTTTTTGACATCCTATGGATTACTTGAACTTTTTGGGGGGATTCCATCTTGATTTATTTATAATATTTTGAGAGTTCTCTTTGTATAGTTTTCATAGTGTGTTTTGGGGTATTATAAAATATGTGTGTTACTTATCATAGTCTGTAGGTATAAACACTTTACCACTTGAAGAGTGGACTCTTCACTTCCACTTATATCCCTTTCCCTTCCTTATCTTTTAATATCATTGTCTTGAGTATCAAATTGTGTTATAATTTTTGCTTCAATCATCAAATATGATTTATAAAATTTTAAGTACAAAACCTAATTTGTATTTAAATAATTCACCTAAAAATCTGTCTGTTTTATTAAATTTTTACTTGATCATTTAAAAATGAATTAAAGTTTTATTTATATTTTTTTCTCTGCATGGGAGCAGAATGAAGTAACATAAAAAATACAGCAATGTGTTGTTTTATGTTTCTGTACTAAAAGAACTGGAATTTGAGAAACAGTGGCCTGGAGCTTCATAAATTAAACTAGATCCTTTTTTGTGTGGAAGCCAAGAAAAATTATGAGATTCCTCAATCATTTTATTTAATTCAAGTCAAAACAAGACTAAAGACAAGAAGAAACATGTTGTTATATTAAAATTCAGAGTGCATATTAACCCTAGCTTCATCAAAGCATTTAAATTTTAAATAATTTTTTCAAAGGACATTGGTACTCATTTTCTGTCTATTCACCAATATGGATTTAAAAAGGCACTTAGTCAAAGAAATGTAAAACAAATGCATAGATGAAATAAGGTACAGAGATGCTTTAGGCAACCATGCCATGAGTATTCTGATGATGCTCAGTTTCCATTTCTGTTTCATTAGACCCAGATGGTGCAATTTCTCAACATACATAGTAGAAAGACAAGAACAAGATGTTCACAAACTAACAGGCTCCTAGTGATGACAATGTGACTGTTAATTGCAAAGTTTTATTTCCAGATGTTCAGATAGATGAGTGCTTTTCAGACAACACAAAAAGCTTGGCAGAATAGCTACAAAGAAAGTAAAATAAGATAAAAGAGCAAATATCAACTGAAATTTGAAAAATATGAGCTACCTTAAAGGCTATTAAAAAAATCTTGGTGATGGGAACACATGAATGATATGTAGAAGATACACTAGGAAATAGAACAACTGATTTAGGATCATTTAGTGGAAGAAAAAGAAAAAAAATGATAATTTATTTAACTTGAATAGTAAAATAAAATCTTTTTTTTTTTTTACTAAGGCCTTTATTGTGAAGGTCAAGAATTTAACAAGCAGATAATTAATTTAATATGCTGGCACTCGTTTAAATGAGTAAAACCATACTGTGCCAGAATGCTCCTTAGAAGAGAGGATGGCAAGGCTTCGTCTTACGTACTTTGGACATGTTATCAGGAAGGAGCCGTTCCTGGAGGACATCATACTTGGTAGAG
>NW_004443986.1:386709-389345 GCF_000243295.1 Trichechus manatus latirostris
GATTTGACGGTACCTAACAACAACAACGCACTCTGCAAAATATACATGACCCTTATCTTTTTTAATTGCTCCTATAACGTGAGATGAGAAGGCAGAGAGGGTCAGGAGCTGGTTGAATGGACACGGAAAATCAGGGGTGGAAAGGAGGAGTATGCCGTCACAGTATAGGGAGAGCAAGTAGGCTCACATAATAATGTATGTATAAATTTTTGTATGAGAGACTAACTTGAATTGTAAACTTTCACTTAAAGTACAATTAAAAAAAAATGAAAAAAATTGCTTCTATAGTTCAACATTTACAAAAAAATTCAGATGCAGAGTATTGCTAAATCTTTATTCAGTGATAGTCACAAATGCCCACGGATATTTGTCTTATCCAAACCAGATTCTATATATGTATAACTATTTCTCAGCAAGGAGTATTGAAAATTTTGATTTTACCTGAAGACATGCTAAGAAATCAAATAAGGCTGCCTTTAAGAGAAGTGTAAAACAAAAATTTTCATGAATTATGATTTCCAAACACTTTTGATCATATACCTATATCTGCAAAACATTTTTAAGTATGTTGTACCCCCAGTGTATGTGTATTAATTTGGGTAATAAAGAATAAACCTGTACTGCTATACTAGCATTTAAACTACATTGTAAAATATGTAAAAATATTATTTAAAAAGGAAAATACGGCTTCTGAATTGTATATAATATATTGTGGTAGGCCAATACTCTTGCTGTAACAGCTAGGAAATAATAAAAAGACAACATAAATAAAAGCATAATTTTGAGAACATCAACCTAGTCGCGAATTAGTGGAGCTTGTTGTTGTTGTCAGATGCCGTTGAATCAGTTCCGACTCATAGCAACCTTATGTACAACAAAACGAAACACAGCCTGCTCCTGCGCCATCCTCACAATTGTTGTCATGCTTGTGCACATTGTTGCAGCCACTGTGTCAATCCATCTTTGCTGAGGTTCTTCCTCTTTTTCGCTGACCCTCTGCTTTACCAAGCATGATGTCCTTCTCCAGGGACTGATTCCTCCTGATAACATGTCCAAAGTAAGTGAGACGCAGTCTAGCCATTCCTGCTTCTAAGGAGCATTATGGTTGTACTTCTTCCAAGACAGCCTAGGTGAACTAAAATTCTAGAAATAAAACAGCCCTTTCCAAGTTAGCTGTGACCTCCAGTTGTTTTCTTTTCTGGCATCATTGGCCAAACTTAAGCCAAAAGCAAACCAAACCCATTGCCATCCAGTTAATTCCAACTCATAGTGTTAAATGATAGAATGATATTTGAGGAATCCCAAAGGCATGGGCTTGGGGTATTTGCAGAGTTCTAGGATGATATAGAAGGCTGGGGCTGGGTGGAAATATCTTAAAGGCAGAGTAAAACATCCTGTATTTTTGCGATGCTCATGAGACAAACATCTCCAAAATACATTTCATAATTTGAACTTCGTAGAGTGGAAGTTTAAAAAGCTAAGATCAAGACTTATGAATGGTAGGGATAATCCTCCATTAATCCCGAGGAGGCAGAGATCTGCCAGGCTCTCAGTCAAAAGCCCAGAAGAAGGTTATACTAAAACTCAAATCCAACCCAAACCCACTTCCATCTCTGACTCAGTTTACTTACTTATTTAATCTAGTTTTTTTTTTTTTTAAGTCCTCCCCTTCACTGAAGATTATGCTTGTCTACTATCTAGTTAGTGAATTCCCCTTTCCCCTCCCCCCTCACCCTTGTAACCAACATATAATGCTTTCTTCTGTGTTTAAACCTTTTCTTGAGTTCTTATAATAGTGGTCTCATACAATATTTGTCCTTTTGTGACTGACTTCACTCAGCATAATGCCTTCCTGATTCATCCATGTTGTGAGATGTTTCTCGGATTCATCATTGCTCTTTATCATTTCATAGTATTCCATTGTGTGTATGTACCATTATTTATTTATCCATTCTAAACTCGAAAACAGGTCAGTAGAAACTTCCCAAACTGAATCACAAAGAGAAACAGAGAATAGAGTGTAACAGACTTGTGGCACACAAACAGTTTAAATTGTAATTGGATTCCCAGAAAGAGGGGCAAAAGAGAATTTGGAAAAGCAATATCTGAAGAAGTAATGGTCAAGAATTTTCCAAAACTGTTGAAAGATATAAACCCACACGTTCAAGAAAGATAAATAAAAGAAAATATACCTAAGCAGAACACATTTTAACTGTTTAAAACTAAAGGAAAAACAAAAAACCCAAAAAACTAAAGGCAAAAAAAGTTAAAAGCAGCTAAAGAAAAATGACACATTACTTTTGAGGAGTAATAATAAGACTAATGACTGATTTTCAACAGAAACTAGGGGAAAAAAAAGACAGTGAAATAATTTATTTAAAATAATGAAAGGATAAAAATTAAATGCCAATTTAAGATTCTGTTTCCAGCTGTAATAGCTTTAAAAAGTGAAATTAAAATGTCTTCTAAAAAAGAGGGATTTTGTCACCAGTACTGTATTTTTATGCAGATAACTTGCACCTTTTACAGTTTGTTTGTTACGGTGCCCTCCCTCACGAGCGCACTATGGTCATTTTTTTTACAGCAACATGTAAAAAAAAAAATTGGCACTGTGCTTTGTAAATATTTTTGAATTA
>NW_004443986.1:390079-392009 GCF_000243295.1 Trichechus manatus latirostris
ACAGCCATTTACTGATGAGGTGACCAGGGAAGTGTTAAAGAGGTTTTGTCTTACTTGAGAAAAATATATTATAACTTTTTCATATTTAATGATGATTATGCAGGAAGATTGTTCATAATAGAAAATAAATGCACGTTTGGAGTAAAATATAAAAATCTCCTCGATCCCTAGAAATTGCTTTTCTTCTCCTGAGAGGTAACCACTTATCAGTGTGTAATGTGTCTTAGATTTCTAAGTAGGCAAGTGCACCTTCTGCAAACATAGTTTTGTTTCTTCCTATCCAATATCTATTCCACTTGTATTAGGCACTTTGTTTGGGCTGCTGTAGATCTACTCTGGCTCACCTGTCCTCATTTTTGCTATTGCCCTTCCTCCCCCACCCTCTCACTGCTCACCTCTTGCCTCAGAACTCAGGGTTTCCCTTTTGACATTAAGGTATGAGATACTATTGATGCCCAAATCCAAAACTTGGGAATGTTAACTCCTTATGGGAGACCAATAGGGCACAGGAGTCAATGGATAAATTCTTAGTTCATCCTCCTCCCTGACCAGACGTTTTGAAGGTAGTTCTATGAGACAGAGCAATTTGTTGTGCTTGACACCAAGAAGTGGCCAGCTCAGCAACAATGCAACCTTGTATTGGTGCTTTATTCTTACCTACCTCACTCCTGCTTCCCTAAGATGGCACTCCTAAAATAATAATAGCATGTGAGCTTTTGCCTCAGGCTCTACCAGTGGCTTCACTAGGGTTGGTGTCACCCAGTGTGGTAACTCATGTTGTCACCACCACCCCCCTCAGTGGGTCGGCTGGTAACCACCCCCCTCAGTTGGCGGAGCAGCCCTCCTGGCCCCACCCCACCCCCTAGCATGGCCAAGAGCCTGTGTGCAGCCTGCCCCTCCCGGTTCCACCTCCTGCAGCTCCCTGCAGCTCCTCCCCTCTTCCACTGGCCAAGGCAGAGACCCTTCTCTTCACCCAATGGCTGGTACCGTGGCCGTCCACCCACACCCTGACTGACTGATGGGAGAGGGGGAATGGTGATGAGTTACCACACACTAACCCTAGTGACACCAATCCTAGTGATGTCACTGCCTTGGTGGCCCCTCCTCTTGCAGTGATGGCCATTGGCTGCAGCCACCATTTTGGACTCTGGGGTCATTTGGGTGTCACCCCCTCTGACAGTGTCAGGGAGTGTGGAGCACACATTACTCCCCCCGCCACTGTGATCCAGGGTCTCCACCTTTTAGGGAACCCAGGCTAAGACACTGCTTATTTCCTTTTCTTACTTTATTATATTGGTTAGAACCTCTAGAAACATGTAGAATAAAGGTAGTTATGATACAGATCATGTGTTGTTGTTTTGTGCTTGTTGAGTCCATTCTAACTCATAGCGACACTAAAGATGGAGTAGAACAACCCAGTAGGGTTTTCTAGGCTGTAATCTTTTTCTGAGGAGATTGCTAGGTCTTTTCTCCCCTGGAGCCACTGGGTGGGTTGGAACCGCCAACCTTACCGTTAGCAGTAGAGTGCTTAACCATTGCTCCACCACGGCTTCTTACATATCATGGATGGCTGAAAATTTCTTTATTTTGTTTATCCATTCAAATAATAATTTTTATGTACAGAATATTAAGTTCAAAATATGTTTTTACTCCAAAATGTGAAGATTTTTTTTCTATTTTAGTCTTTCTGAGTTGTGATGAGAGGTCTGATATCAATTTTCTTTTTTTTTTTAATGAAGGGATCATATTTTATTCTCTTTAGAAACCTGTAGAATTTTATTATTTGAATTGTCTCAGTAATGTTTTATTATTTTCTGTGTACAGGTCTTTTACTTCTCTGGTTAAATTAATTCCTAGTTATTTTATTCTTTTAGATGCTATTGTAAATGGAATTTTAAGTTCAAAATATGTTTTTACTCCAAAATGTGAA
>NW_004443986.1:396586-398097 GCF_000243295.1 Trichechus manatus latirostris
AAAAAAAAAACTGCAAAGAGCAAATTGCTGAAGGAGATCATAGAAATAAGCTGTCTTTTCTTGGAATAAACTTGCTGAAATTTTGTTGTATCATTTAAAAAATGCTTTAAATACATGAAGAACTTCTTCAGAAACTCAAAACTATCTGACAGCTAAAAGTGCTTTAGCTGAAAGAGAGAGAAGAAAGGGTTTTGTTTTGTAATGTGCTATTTTTGCTTTGGAAACCTTTGCAGGGATTGAAATGTCTGTTGTGTATATTGGAGTCCCTGGGTGGTGCAAATGGTTAACATGCTCAACTGCTAACCAAAAGGTTGGCGATTCAAGTCCACTCAGAGGCATCTCAGAAGAAAGACATGGCAATCTACTTCCAAAAAATCAGCCATTGAAAACTCTATGGAGCACACAGTTCTACTCAGACACACATGAGGTTGCCATGAGTCCGAATCGACTAGACTGCAACTGGTAAATTGTGTGCATTATACAGGCTAAAAAACAGCCACAGGGACACACCGTTTGTAACCAAACTTAATGCTAATTCAATTTCCACCTTGGAAATGGGGAAAAGGCTGCATGCATTCTCTGATGTGCTGGCTAGAAGATGGTAATAAGGATACAGAGAACACTTGACATGATTGATCTATCACTTTGCTTTGAACTATTTTTGAGAGATTCTGTAGGTCTATATTATGTAACAGTTTGTAATTTTGATAATTATAAGTTTGAGGGGCTCACTGTACAAGGCTAGTGTATAGAAGCGAGCCAACCCCAAACACTTTGCAGTCTTCTGCTCTCCTTTCATATTTACGATATATAAAATTCCAGTGAAATGTTACAAAACTCTGTTTCCTTATGAAAAAATGACTCTGGAAAGAAATCTAACTTCTAGTGGAGTCATTAAAAGTATTAATATTTTTAGCCAGATACAATAATTTAGAATAAATTAAAAAAATGGATTGTCAGATTACGTGGCAGTTTGGTCATTTGAATTTGTCAAGACCACCATAGGCTCCTGTATGAACACAAGAAAAGTGATTTGTAAACCTAATTCATCAAATGTTCTAAATAGCACAAAATTTGTTCTTATTGTGGAAGATAAAACTTTAGCAAAATATGATAAAGCAATTACCTTGTAGTATAAACATGCAACTTTAGAAGAAAAATGATTTTGAAGACACGTATTTTAATAGGTGTATAAATAAAACATAGTTCCATATAACAGACGCATTAAAAGTCTGAAAGTCATCATTGATGTTTTTCAGTTATACTTTGTTACATTTGGAGAAAAAAAATTATAAAAAGAACTGTACTCTTGTATTTGGGAAGGTCTCGGTAGGCACTTCACCAGAATATGAAGGGTCTACTATATTTTGGATGTTTGCAGCTGTTTCTTCTCCTGTTGAGTCATGCCACATCAGGAAATGAAAGTCCTGAAAGCTTTACCCCATCCACATCATAAAGATCGACTCTACTTTGAGGAGGAGCCCTGGTGGCAAAGTGGTTAAGAGATCGAC
>NW_004443986.1:399770-401469 GCF_000243295.1 Trichechus manatus latirostris
TGGAGCTGCCCGTTTAGTCTTGTGTATCTGCTTGAACTAAGAAGCACACTCTTCACGAGTATTATTTTATGTTTTATAGTCCAGTCTAATCTTTGTCTGAAGAGTGGGCTTTGGGAATGGTTTTAGTTCTGGGTTAACAGAGTATACAGGGATCGTGGCTCTGGGGATTCCTCCAGTCTCAGACCATCGTTAGATCTTTTTATGTGAATTTTGAGTTCTGCTCCACACTTTTCTCCTGCTCCATCAGGCACTCTCTATTGTGCTCCCTGTCAGGATGCTCATTGATGGTAGCCTGGCACCATCTAGTTCTTCTGGTCTCAGGCTGATGGAGTCTCTGGTTTACGTGGCCCTTTTGTCTCTTGGGCTAATATTTTCCTTGTGTCTTTGGTATTCTTCATTCTGCTTTGTTCCAGGTGGGTTGGGACCAACTGATGCATCTTAGATGGCCGCTCGCAAGATTTTAACATCCCAGACGCCACTCAACAAAATGGGAGGCAGAACATTTTCTTAATAAACTTTTTTTATGCCAATAGACTTAGATGTTCCCTGAAACTATGGTCCCCAGCCCCCAGCCCCAGATACTCTGTCCCTCAAAATGTTTGGCTGTATTCAGGAAACTTCTTACCTTTTGATTTAGTCCAGTTGTGCTGACTTCCCCTGTATTGCGTATTGTCTTTCCCTCCACCTAAGACGATTCTTGTCTGCTATCTAGTTAGTGAATTCTAAAGGGTAGCGATTTTTATAATGTTCCTTGAAAGTAAAGATGTTTAATCACTGAAATAGACTGGGCTTTTTAGTCAGGTTTTAAGGGTCACTTCAGATCTGACCCCCTCTGTGAACTTGGGCTGCCTTCACTGAGCCAACTTGGCTGCTCTTTCCTTTCTGCTCTCTACTCCATAGTCCATTTTACATACAAGCATCCTAGCCCCCATAATTTTTTGTTTTTAGCCTTCCAATGAAAACCAACCCTTAAGTCCCCCAAAAGAAACTTCTAGAATATGCATTTTTGTTTTCATGAAGAAGGAAGATATGGTGTTAACAGTAGGGACTTTAAAGGGAGAAAAGCCTGAGTTATTAGCTGTGTGATCACAAGCAAGTTAAGTAACATGTGCTTAAGGCCAGTCTTCCATATTTTTAAAATGAGGGAACAATGAAAATGAAAAAACCTTTTTAAGGGAATGTTGACCTAGCAGAAGCTCAACAACTGTTAGATCCTTTCTCCTTCAGTGGTTTGCCTATGTTCTTCCCTTTGCCTTGGTAACTTTCTTTGTCCTTTCCCAAAGCTAGCCATTCTCTCAGGCTTCTCCTTCCAGACTTTAGGAGCCTAATGTATACCTTAATGGCACTCTATAGCTCCAGGTGGTTAGAAGTAGTTACGGCCTTTGGTGTTGCCCACTGGCGCTCAGCCCTGCGTGAGCTCTGAGACAGGCGGTTGAGACAAGCACCTTGTTTCACTTCTTCAGATAGTTTAAAACAGATACACACAATAGCTTGTGAATAAAGTTTGCTCTTCTTTGTCCAGAGTCTGAGACCAGGCTTTCACTTAAAGAATGTGGGCTATTGCATCTTTAAGATGGCTTCGCCAAGGAGGGCAGTGGGGACCATTGTCTCAGCAAACATCTAGCTCAATCGGCATAGCACAGTTATAAAGAAAATGTTCTACATTATACCTTGGTGAGTAGCGTTTGGGGTCTTAAAA
>NW_004443986.1:403054-430528 GCF_000243295.1 Trichechus manatus latirostris
TGATGAAGCAGTGCTTGAGGACAGTCTTGCTTATTTTTTCTACTGTATAAGCTAGGAGCCACATGGCACATAGTAGGCACTTAATTAATGCTTGTTGAATAAATATATGAAAGACAGTCCCAAGATTCTAGTTGTACCCTCTAGAATTTCTTTGCTAGAAATTGTACAACAGATGATGGTGGAACTTTGCCCAAGAAACTAATTACTGAAATTTAAGAGGAATAGAGGTTTCTTCTCTGAAAATGATTTTATTCTGTTATTTGGTGTTATCAAGTCAGTTAATTTAATTTTTTACAGAAAAAAGTTAGGTTATAGAAAAAATTGTCTACTTTGACCATACTGTTGTTGTTGTTAGGTGCCATCAATTCAGTTCTGACTCACAGTGACCCCATGCACAACAGAACAAAACTCTGTCCGGTCCTGCGCCATCCTCCCAATCATTGTTATGCTTGAGCCCATTGTTGTAACCACTGTGTCAGTCCATCTTGTTGAGGATCCTCCTTTTTTTCACTGACCCTCTGCTTTACCAAGCATGATGTCCTTCTCCAACCACTGGTCCCTCCCGATAACATGTCCAAATACATGAAACAAAGTCCTGCCATCCTCATTTCTAAGGAGCATTCTGGCTGTATTTCTTGTTCATTCTTCTGACAGTGCATGGTGTATTCAATATTCTTCACCAGCATCATAATTCAAGGACATCAATTCTTCTTCGGTCTTCCTTATTCATTGTCCAGCTTTCACATGCATATGCGGTGATTGAAAATACCATGGCTTGGGTCAGGCCTACTTTCGCCCTTAAAGAGACATCTTGCTTTTTAACACTTTAAAGAGGTCTTTTGCAGCAGATTTGCCCAGTGCATTACATTGATTTCTCTACTGCTGCTTCCATGGGCGTTTTATTCTAGCTGATGTTTTTTCTAGCTAGTACTCATAGAGCTTACTACACGTCTGTCTCTATGCTAAGTTCTTTACATATATTAACTAATTTACTCCTTAGTTAACTACAGGCAGAAGACACCCTTATTATTCGTATATTAGAAATGGGGAAAGTGAAGCACAGAGAGGCTAAGTAACCTGATCAAGGCCATAAGACATTAGTCGAACCAGGATTCAAAGTCATGCAGTCTTGTTCCAATGTTCATGTTTTGACCCACTATACTATAGTTCCCTGAAACGATATTCTGTGGTCAGCCAGGTGGAACCATATGTTTAGAACTAATAAAGCTGACTCATTTGGATTGGAATATATCATTCAGAGGGTTAGCAGCCAAGTTGTAGTTAATCAGTTGTACTGGCTAAAAATATTCTCTTTCATATTATAGTTGTATATTTAAAAAAATAATCAGCTCTATAGGCTAAAAGTAAAGGATTGTTCCATTTAGAAAGATGGCTGGTTACACAAAAAGTCTTTTCCCACACACTTTGGTTTGTAAATCTGAGAACGTGTACTATTTAACTCTCCCACGTATTTCTATTGTAGCTTAGTTTGTTGAGCCCATGAGCTATTCAAGAAAACTTTACATTTTTTCATACAGCTGGTCAGTTGTGATTTTTCTTTCCTGCATTGCCTTATTGACCTCCCAGTACTGGCTGCCTGATGATCCTTGTCGAAATAAGAATAGTTGAAACTATGAACGTAGATTTCTGTGATCAAGAAATTGAAATTAATCAGGACAATCATTAAGAGTTAGTGTCTGGGACTTCCTATAACCTACACAAGAAGATTACTACTTTGTATTTCAACAGTGTGGAAACTATATTGTCAATCTAAAGCTGCATTAAGAAATAAAACAGAAGGGAAATAAAAAAAAGGCTAAAAGGAAACAAACTTGGCATTAAGTCCTTGGTTGTATAGTGTTTTCGTTACCTAGTGCTGCTGTAATATGAAAACCACAAGTGGGTGGCTTTAAAGAACAGAAATTTATTTTCCCACAGTTCTGGAAGCTAAAAGTCCAAATTAGTGTCTCAGCCATGTTGATTCCTTCCTTGTCTGTAGTCCTGGGTGTTCCTTGGCTCCTTGGCATTCCTTGGCTTGTAGAGGATCCTCACATGTCATCTGTCTTCCCCTGTGTGTGTGTGTGTGTGTGTGTGTGTGTGTGTGTGTGTCGGTGTCTATTTTGGTCTTTTTTTTTTTTTTTATAACTGAGAAGTGTTAGGTTTATAATCCATCATACATGGGTACGTCCTCGTTACCATAACAAAAGAAATTCCTATTTCTAAGCAGTAACACATCCACAGATACAAGGGCTAGGAATTCAACCCATATTTTGGGGGACACTATTCAATCCATAACATACAGAGAATTTTAAGTTTACTGAGTTCTGTTGTAATTGCAGCATACTTAACAAATCATGAATATAAATTTTGTGTAAAGATTTTTTCTGAATGAAAAAACGTATTAATAAAGCTGTCAAAGTTACAAGAGTCATATTCTAAATCATCAAAGGATTTCCCATTGCTTCAACTTCAGTTTTTCTTAGGTAGACTCTTATTATCATAATAGCATCTGAGGACTTGGTGGTGGTACAGTGGTTAAGAGCCTAGGATGCTAACCAAAAAGTTGGCAGTTCAAATGCACCAGCTGTTCCCTTGAAAATCCTATGGGGCAGTTCTACTCTGTCTTATACGATCCCATGAGTCTGGATTGACTTGATGGTACTGGGTTGGTTTTAGTTTTATAGTAGTTTTTTAGGAGACTTGGTGGTACAGCGGTTAAGTGCTTGGCTGCCAACCCAAAGGTAGCCAGTTCAAACTTACCAGCTGTTCCACAGTAGAAAGAGTGACAGTCTGCTTTTGTAAAGATTTACAGCCTTGGAAACTCTATGCGGGCAGTTTTACTCTACCCTATAGGGTTGTTATGAGTTGGAATCGACTCTACAGCAACGCGTATAGTAGTTTTTAGTTAAATTCCTTTTAGTGAATAAATTATATTTTCATTACTTTGAGTAGTACTTTTTGTTCTAGTTTTCGTAAAAATACAACCACTTAAGCTACATTTACCATATGTACAATGAATTTTTTTAAAGGAAATTGAAATTTATATTATTAACCCAGAAAGTTTTTTTTACTAAATTTCTATAGATACTATTCATCGCATGGAAGCCGTGCTGGACAATCATCATTTGTCATAGACTATTTTGCTTTCCAAATGATTTCTCCACAATTAATGAGTATTTAGGAGTCCTTGGGTGGTGCAAACTGTTAAGCACTTGAATACTAGCTGAAAGTTTGGTGGTTTGAACCCATCCAGAGGTGTCTCCGAAGTAAGACCTGACAATCTGCTTTTGACAGGTCACAGCCTTGAAAATCCAATGGAGTCGTCTACTCTGCATACATGGGGTCATCATGAGTCAGAATCAACTTGACTGCAACTAACAATGAGTATTTAGAATATATTCTAAAACATTGAAAGAGCCCTGGTGATGCAGTGGTTAAAGCGATTGGCTGCTAACTCAAAAGTCAGCAGTGTGAGCCCACCAGCTGCTGTGGAGGAGAAAGATGTGACAGTCTGCTTCCTATAGGGTCACTATGAGTCAGAATCAATGGGTTTCTAAAAGATTGAGTTAGTACCTCAAATAATATGGCATTTGCAGAGGCTGGTTAGTTAGTTTTTAAACTACTATACTTAAACATGGAGCACTGGTGGCACAGTGGTTAAGAGCTTGGCTGCTAACCAAATTCGGCAGTTCGAATCCACCAGCTAGTGGAAACCCTATGGGGCAGTTCTACTCTGTCCTATAGGGTTGCTATGAGTCAGAATGGACTGGACGGCAACAGGTATACTTACATATATTGTCTGGATAAGATTATTTTTATTACTGTATCTGATATGTTTGGTAAACTAGAGGGTAAGAGAAAACAAGAGAAACTTTCAATGAGATAGATTGACACAATAGCTGCAACAATGGGCTCAAACGTATCAAAGATCATATATTATAATTTCAACTTGGAGCTCCTATTTTATGGAAATAATATTCTTTCTTAATTTATTCTACGTTGTGAAGCAATTGTATAGCATTTCCTTCTGTTCCTCAAGTTATGTGTCCTTTTGGATGAGCTCTTTTTCATGTTTTTTTTCATTTGAAAAACTGTTTTACAGTACTGTGCTTGCTTAGTAGCCGTGCTTGTTCTTTTTGTCTTGCCCGTTCACGCCTGGTTGTCTCTTTCTAGGTGCTTTATTTGTTCTTGTAGTAGTGAGAGTAACTAGGCTCTCTTTCCACAGTACTGAGGCCAGTTTTGTTTTATTTTCTGTCTGAGATATGATGTGCAGGATGGATACATTGTCTTTACCCAATTGCTGTGGACTAGACAACAGCTAGGAGTGTGGATATGGTGTTGGTAGCGGTTTGCAACCAAGTCTCTGCTTTGTCCTTTATGCACTTCTGCTGTATCAACTAAGGTTTATTCTTCCTGGTTAGGGGCAAGGATGGTTGAAGATTTCATGAGGGCTGAAGCTTATATGGAGCCCGGGTGGCACAGTGGTTAAGAACTTGGCTGCTAACCAAAAGGTTAGCAGTTTGAATCCACCAGCTGCTCCTTGGAAACCCCATGGAGCAGTTCTACTTTGTCCTATAGGGCTGCTATGAGTCAGAATCGACTTGATGGCAATGGGGTTGGTTTGTTTTTTTTTGGAAGCTTATATAAATTTAAGAGCCTCTTCAAGGAAAAGAATATAAAATTAGGTTCAGGGCCTTAGAAGGGACTCATGCAAGTAAATGAAACCTGAAGCTTAAGCTTCATTAGCCTTCAGTAAATCTGCCTTAATTGGGTACATTCTGTACACGTGAGTCTCTGGATTATTTTTCTCATTCAGTGTGTAGCCCTGAAGACTTCTGCTCTGTCAGAATCTTCTGCTTTGTTTTCTTTTCCCGATTTACAGAGTTTGGTCAAAATGTTGTTTCCTTTGCTTTGTGGCCAGAAGAAGAAGGAAAAAAAAGAATGTACCACCTTTGGTTGTTTCACTTGATGTTTTGCTTAAATACCAGAATTTTGTGCAAATACAGCATGGCTTTGAGGCAATAATATGTCTGAGAGGCTCAGAGATGAATCTCACTCATTGCAATAAGCCACAAAGAAACTTACAAAGATACTCAGGGCTGCTCTTAAGGCTCAGTGCATAGAGCCAGGCTTCACAGGCATCCTGCCTCCATCTCCCCCCTGGCCTGCTGAGAGCAAACAGGGCCAAATATCACTTGATGATCCCTCCAAGACTTCTTTCCTTTCTGGTTTCAGGAAAGACTAAAAGCACTGGCTTCCATTTCTATCACTTATGCAACCTCAATACCATCTTTATTCTTCTCCCCGTACCCTTCCCTCAGCAGCTACAACAACAACAAAATCTTCAAAAAGTTTTCTTTAAATCCAGATGGAAATCTGCTGTCTCAGATGCCAAATCTTCTCTCTGCATCCCTGAAACACAGAACTATTACCACCTAAGGCAAGAAGGTTAAAAAAACAAACAAACAAACAAAAAACGTTTTATTCTTTTAATCTCTTACTGTGGTGAAATCAACACCTTAAGGAGGGACTTCTGGGTGAATACCATATATAGCCTTATCCGAATCCCTCTCGTATTTTGTGAGCTGGTTTTGTGTTATTTGCCAATCTGCTTCTGAGGCTCTCAGTGTCGGTGTCGCATGACAGTTTATTTCCGTGACTGCTTGGACTTTGTGACCTGTGTTTCTATGGCTCTAGTTAGCTCTGGACACTACTGGAAATGGTAAAGCCACCTGCTCCCTCATTGTGCCCTCTTTTCAAAATTCTGCTGTCTTTTACCTTCGAAAAGTCTAGGGACTCTCTCTTTGCCTACCTATAACTTTACTTTGAATATTTTCTTTGCACTTTTTCTATGTTTTTCTCCTTCTCTGAAAAAATGGGGGGAATCTTATGGTCTGACCTGTCTTTTAGATGAAAGAAAGAAGCTTTCAGGTTGACTCGGACCTTAAACCTTCTTTGATACTTCTTATATTGTACCATCAAACATCACCCATCCTCTAATCCACCTGAAATGGCACAAAACTTTACAGCTTAACTGTTTGCTGCCCAAGTCCCTTTATGCTACATTGATAGTTTCTAGCTTGCTTCCATACGTGAGTATGAAAAGATTTTAATTAGAAACTTACACTCATCGAGGAGAGCTTCGTTTTTATCAGCTGGCTCTGTTCTATTTATGAAAAAACATAATGACGGCAATATCTCCTGTTGGCAACTGACTCAGCTCCTCGTCTGAAGCAAGTCAGCTAGGGCTTCTATTGTCTTTCTCATATCACCTATTCTTAGATCTTTAATCCTTCCAGGTTAGAGAAAAGACAGAGGAGAAAAAGCAATAGGATTAACTTCCTATTAGGAACTATCCAATCCTTTGACATTTTCCTTTTTGTGTTAGAACAATTTTCTGGGTGATTAAATTATCACTTAAATCCAGTATTATTTTCTTATATAAAATTTTGCACCATTTAAACCCCGCCCTCTTCTGGAAAATGCTTTAATATAAACTCAGTGATACAGTCCTGCCAACAGTCTGCTTTAGCTATCTTCTCAAAGAGGCTACGGTTTTATTTTTTAGAAACATATAAATGACCCTTTTTAATTTTCTAGAATCCTCTTTAAATCTGGAGCCCTAAAATAGAAGATAAGTCTAAAAATCAATGATCAGTTGGTACTTTTTTTTTCCATAAGTCACAAAAATGTTTACCAGTTTAAGTTATATTAAAATATTATTGTTAGGTGCCAGAGTTGGTTCTGACTCATAGGAACCCTATGTACAACAGAAGGAAACATTGTCTGGTCCTGCGCCATCCTCACAATCATTGCCGTATTTGATTCCATTGTTGCAGCCACTGGGTCAATCATCTTGTTGAGGGTCTTCCTCTTTTTCACTAACCCTCTAAGATACAAAATAAAATAAAGTGTACTACCCTAAAATACAAAGTTAGCACTGCTTTCATACTCTTGGAGCATTCCTATTTTTTTAAATTGCACGTAATAAACACTGAGAATCATGTTAGTTTTGAGGAATTGAGATAGAAGTTTTTTTGTTTTGTTTTGTTTTTTTCTCATAAGAAACCACTTAAAAAATTCCTCCAATGCAAGTTGGAATAAGAATACCTACTTCATAACTAAATTATGGGAAAATTACTCAGCTGTCTGTATATATACTAAACACAGACATTGTTGGATAGCACGTTTCTGTTACTTTCTTATGCTATTAGCACTATTTGTGAAATTTCTGGCCTTCAATGTCAGGGAAAATTTTTTCTGATGTCAGTCTTTAATCTATGTGCACTATGATTCAAATGGAAAGTACAGCGTAAATCTAACTTAAGAGTGGCAAAGCTATTTATGTATTTGAAAAGATTTGCTGGTCTTAGTTAAACATTTTAGCTTTCAAAAATTAACTAGCCAGAAATTAGATATGAAATATATTAATGGTGCATGTAATAGTCATAAAAGGCTGACTGTATTTTACAGGTTTTAAATACGGCTGGATTATTAAATTCTATGAATATTTGAAGTGAGAGTTTTTCTTTGTTCTCTATGTTTTGTTATTTGCAGAGACTAATTCTGTCTACCCCGGCCTCTGTCCACTATCTAACTTTACCATCTTATCTGAAGCAAGCCATGGCATGACATCATCTCTTAGTATAAGACAAGAATGTATTCTTTTGTTGTGGAGATGGTTCAAAAAATTAGCCACATTAAATAGGGTTTGGGATTTTATTATATAACAAATGCCACAACCTGTATTGACAGCAGAGTCACATCTCTGTACCGCAGATGGAAAATGAGAGAATTGGAATTTGCTGTGCTAAACTGCTGAGATCACCATCATGCATTATTAATTAAAATAAATAAGAAATAAAAGAAAAATGACTTTTGCTCCTGCTACTTGAAAGGTCTGGAGTGCATTATCTAGTCATCAATTCAATTTCTTTACCACATCATGCATCCAAACTTATACTATGTGGGTGACAAAATTCTCTCGATGACCTTGTCAGTTTAAGTTTTCATAAATTTCTCCCACCTCAGTATCTGTTTTATATGCGCTAGAAATTCACTTCCCTGAGTCTTATATTCCCAATCACAAAGTCTAGAAATAAAACCAAGGCTGTCATTGATGCGTTATTTCAAAATATAAAAATAATATGAGCAAATCTGTCACCTGGAAAACTTGGACTGACTTCCCCATTTTGTTGGATGACCTTGGAAGAAACACTTAGGCTATATCTACTAGATTCCAACACAAACAACTGAGGCAGTCAATTGAGTACAACAGCAGAGAAGAGTAAGGAGGACAAGAAGAAGAAGACAGTGAAGAAGCAGAGTGCAAAGGAAAGGAAGTAAGGAGGAAAGGACGAAGGGAGGGAGAAAGAACAAAGAAAGGAAGGAGGAAGGAGGAAAATGCAATTTATTACAAAGCAAAATAAGTTTTAATAAATTTACTAGATAATGGACTAAAACGACCAGTTGTTCAAGTAAAAAATAAGAAAACTGAATCTCTTTGGGGATTTTAAAATATTTCTGCAAGTTCATAGTCATTCTTTTCTTTGAAAGGAGGAACATAATTTCCCTACCCTTGAATGAGGACTGGACTTGTGACCACTTTTAATGAATAGAATGTGGAAAAAGTCTTACTATTTGACTTCTTTTGTTTTTTAATTTTATTTATTGTGTTGTTGTTGTTGAAAATATAAACAGCAAAACGTACACAAACTCAACAGTTTCCACACGTACAATTCGGTGACATTGATTATATTCTTTGAGTTGTGCAACCATTCTCACCCTCCTTTTCGAGTTACTCCTCTCCCGTTAACATAAACTCACTGCCCCCTAAGATTCCTATCTAATCTTCTGAGTTGATGTTGTCAATTTGTTCTCATATAGATAGTTCTTAAAAGAGTTTAATGCAGACATTTTTTACTAGTTAAGCTAAACTACTGTTTGGTTTTAAGAAGACTTTAGGGGTTATTTTTGGTTTCAAGGCAATAGTTTCAGGGGTTCATCCAGCCTCCATGACTCCAGGAAGTCTGGAGTCCATGAGACTATGTGACTTCTTATCAGAAGAAAAGAAAAAAACAAAAAAAAAATGATAAGTTTAGCCTGACTGGCTCTCTCTCTTTTGGATCACTTCTAAGGGAAGCCAGTTGGCCATGTTGTGAAGACACTCAACTGAGAAAGGCTTATGTATAGGGAAGCTGAGGCTTGTCAACAAGAGCCAGCATCAACTTACCAGCCATATAAGTGAACCATCTTGGAACTGGATTCTTCAGCTCCAGTCAAGTATTCAGATGACTGTAAGTTTGGCCAATATCTGCCTGCAACATTACAAGAAACCCTAAGCCAGAACTGATCAGCCAAGCTACTCCTGAATTCATGATCATACGAACTTTGAGTGATTAAAAAAATGTTTATTACTCTTTCAAGACATTGAAGTTTTGGGGTAATTTGTTATACAGCAATAGATAACTAATACATAGTTATAATCTTAATGTTTTCATTTTTAGCATTTATTCTTAGAGTTAAAAATGGAGATAAATGTCTGTTATTTACATATACTCTATTACCAGCTTGGTTCTTCTTATATTTTTCCACTTAAATAAATTGAAAAAGGAAAAAGAAATGCATAATGGGAAAATATGAGTTAATAAACATTAAAGATGGCTTTTGGATATGATGGAGTAAGCAGCCTCAAGTTTATTTCATACTTGCCACCTTTGGTGGATAAAGGATACAATCCTACACCAGCACATTTCCAGGAATAGTTGAACCTTTTATTTTTCCTTGCTATATTATCCATTCTTCCATCTATCATTCTTTTCCAGGATTTATATTGGTTAAAAATTAATAGGAAGTCAGTCACAATGCTGATTATTACATGTTTTTGGGGAGAAATATTTAGGAATATGCTCTCTTTTGTTTGAATTGGGAGAAGAGAATGAATTTTATTATTCTTTTTTTGGTTTATTGTAGGCTTTTTTGGTTTCATTCTTTCATTTGCTTTATAAAACAAAACAATATTTAATGTTATTTATTGAGAGCTCTAATTTTAAATTCTGCAAGCCAACATAATTTTCAAATAACTTAAAGCAGAATAAGTAGAAGGGAAATTTATTATGGGAGAAAATAAATTAATTATTTGCCTTGTCGGTAAGTTAGAACATTAGAATTTTAAAGCTGGGACTTTAGCGCTTACCTGATCTTACCTCTAAGTTTATATGTAAGAAAACCAAAGCCCAAAAAGGTTGGGTCACTATAGAAGAAATAAAACTAGAACTCATGTCCAGGAGAGCCTTCTTTCCACATTTTCGTGTTACCCCTTGTTTTGAATACGTGTTTATCAGCTTGCCAAATTTGCATGTGACCCTGGTCAAATTCTTATTCTGTCTTATTCTCATAATCTTATGTCCTCATTTTGCTTCTTATCTGACTAGCTAATGGTACACAAGCTGTTGATAGTCATGATTACACTACGGAGCTACAGAAGTGGAAGCGGCTCATAAAGCCACAGGCGGTTCTGACTCTGTGCCCTAAAGTCCATCTCCCTGGATTGCCAGTGCATAGCTCCAGGTGGATCATTAATATAACTGAACTGTGCTCTGGTTCAATAGTACCTGCATGCATGCAGGTTATTTCTCCTCTATACTTATTTGCTTATATACATAATCAAGTTACTAAAAATGGAATATGGAAATATGTAATTGATGGTTTCATCCACAGTCGGCCTTAGCAAAATCACCCACCTTCTCCACTCCTTATGAACGATCTCCTCACTTTCTTGTTCCAAGTTGAAATCTGCCTGTTCTCTGGGGACACTGCTTTCCCTGCAATCATTTCAAATGACAGAGGTTTGCTCTTTCACACTGTATGTTCCTGTCCTGAAGGTGTAATAAGACTCTGTTATGGATTGAATTGTGTCCCTCAAAAAGATGTTGAAGTCCTAACCCCTATACCTGTAAATGTGACCCTGCTTGAGAATAAGGTTTTCCTTTCGTTATGTGAATGAGGTCATATTAGTGTAGGGTGGGTCCTAAACCTAATCCCCTCTGAGTAGTCTCTTATAAATGAGAAAAGAGACGTATACATAGGGAGAAGACAGATGCCAGGTTAAGATACATCTACAGTCAAGGAACCCCAAAACTCCCAAGTTACAGAAGGTGAAAGAGACAAGGATCGTCTCCTAGAATCCACAGAGAGACAGCCTAGCCCTGCCAGTGCCCTGAATTCAGACTCCTAGCCTCCAAAACTATGAGACAATAAATTTCTGTTCTTTAAAGACATTCACTTGTGATAGTTTTTGTTATGGCAGTGTTAGGTAAGAAGAAAGCCTTCTTCTTTCTCCGCATTATGGTTTGCAGACAATTCCCCCTACTTCCACTTGAAAAACATCCAGTTTTTAATCTCATGATTTCATGTCAAGAACTATACTACCCAATATCCCTCCTTGCTGCAGTGAGTATCTGACTCCCTCCTCACTTTCCTTCACTCCTGGTTCACGGTCATTCTCTTCACCACTACTCCTGCCATCATTCTAAAGAATTTCAATACCTGCTTAGATGAAGTTTTCAATTACCTGGCCTTAAGTTCTTTGATCTCTTTTCCCCAATGACTGTGTCCTCCCGCACAGCCAGTTACTCTTAAGGTCATGTCCTAGAACTTGTCATTACTAATAATTTCAAAAAAACAAATAGAAAAAACAAATCCATTGCCATCGAGTAGATTCTGACTCATAGTGATCCTATAGGACAGAGTAGAACTGCCCCATGGGGTTTCCAAAGCTGTAAATCTTTACAAAAGCAGACTGTCATATCTTTCACCCACAGAGTGGCTGGTGGGTTCGAACTGCTGACCCTTTGGTTAGCAGCCGAGTGCTTTACCACTGCACTACCAGGACTCCTACTAATAACTGCAGTCCCACCAAATTTCATTTACAAGCATTCTGTTTTCCAACAACCACTTCCAATTTTCCAGTTCACTTGGTCTAAAATCCCAACTCCAACAATCTTTTTTAACTCACAGGCCTATACTCAATTGACCCAACTATTGTTTATCATCATCGTCCCCTCTCCTACTTCCCTCCTAGTCCAGTTTAAATTTAGGCATCGTAATCACTCTATGGTCTTTCACACACTTTGCTCTACTCTCTTGGCAAAGCCTGTGTACATCCTGTTAACTTCCAATTTGCCTCCTTTTTTACTCCCTCCCAGACAGTGCAGCTGAACATGGCTGAAGAAAAACACATCATTATAAATATGACCACAAATTCAAGTGAACTATTAACAATGTCTGGAAGTCACACTGTATTTCCCTAATCCATTCACTGTCCCATTTTCCTTGATGACTATTCAAATTGTCTTTTCTATGACCTAGTATGTTATTTTTCTGAGAACATGGAAGTAATCAGAATATAGAAGCAATCAAAAGTAACCAAAAAGCCCCAGCTACCACATCTACCTATCCACATCTCTGCCTGTGAATTGTGTCTGTACTCTGAACAGTGACCAGCCCCTCCACGTGTGTGCCTGTTCTACTTGTCCACTCAAATACATTGTTTCAGCAACTCTTCCCCTTCTACTGTATCATAATTTTTTTCTCTCTACTGAGGTTTTCTTGTAAACATCAAATATGCTGTTGTATCTCCTACCTTAAAACAATTTTCCTTGGACTTCTCATCTCTCTCTAGTTGCTGATCAGAAGAATTTCCATTACTTTAAAGAAAAACTTCTCAAAACAGTTGTCTTCACTAGCACTTTCTAATTTTTATCCTTCAACTTTCTCTCAAACTTGCCCATTGAAGTTTTCATGCTCACCACTCCAATGAAATTATTCTTGTCAAACTCATCAGTGACCTCTGCATTGCTTTTATTCTTAGTTCCCACTTGCTGACCTTTACACAGCATTGGACAAAGTTGATGGGTCTTAACTCCTTAAAACTCTGTCTTCACTTGGCTGCCAGGACATCTCGCTGTCATGGTTTTTCTCCTGAATCACAGAATGCTCATTCTCAATATCATTTGCTAATATCTCCTCACTAGCCTACCTCTAAATTTGGAGTATTTCAGGGCTCAATCCTTGGGCTTCTCTCTTTTATTTATACTTTTCCTTTAGGTTTCATACAGTGTCAGGCTTTAAAGATCATTTAAGTCGACTAATCCTAAATGAAAATCTCCATCCCAGACCTCACCCCTGGACTGCTTACTTGACATTTCCATTTGGACATCTAATGGGCATCTTAAAGTTAACATTAAAAAATGAGGTCCTTATATCCTGCCTTTCCAAAATCCAATTTTCTTGCAGTCTTTCTTATCACTTAAAGGCAATTCCATTCTTCCAGTTGCTAACATCAGAATCTTTGAATCATTCTCTTTCTCTAACACCCGAATTCAATCTGTCAGCAAATTCTTTTGGCTCTTCCTTCAATATATATCCAGAATCTGACCATTTTCACTACCTCTGCTATTACCACCCTGGACAAAACCACCATCATCTCTTACTCGATTACTGCTCCAGGCTCCTCACCAGTTGCCCAGCATCTGCCATCAGCCCTTTTAGTCTGTTCTAAACACAATCTCCAGAGTGCTTCACTTAAAACACAAAATAGACACTCCACTCGCCATTCCCTAAAGGCTTTCCCTTTCACCCTGAGAACAAGCCAAGTCATTGGAAAGGATCTGGACATCTTTTAAAATCTTTGACCTCATGTGTTACAATTCCCCTCTTACTTTGCTTCAGCCAATTGGCTTTCCTGCCGCTCCTTAAATAAACCAGACCTGCTCCCACATCAGGGCCTTTGTACTGGCTGTTTTTTCTGCTGGCAATGCTCTTCCTTTGAATACTCACATCTCACTTTTTTACCTCCACCAGATCTTTGTTCACATGTCACTTTCTCCATGGAGCCTTTTTTTTGTGTGTGTCTTTATATTTATTGTTGTAAAATATACTACAAAAATCATTTTAACCAATTTTAAGTGTGCAATTCAGTGCCATTGCTTATATTTATCATATTGTCCATCCCTCACCACTATCCTTTTCCAAAAGTTTTCATCATCCAAAATAGAAACTCAGTACCCCTTAAGTAATAACACCCCATTCTCCCTCTCCCCAAGACCCTTGTAACCACTACTAAACTTTTGTTTCTATTCATTTGCCTATTCTAGAATTTCTTCATGAAACCTTTATGACAATCGCCCTGTTTAAAAGTGTTCTCCCTATAATCCTTCCCTTTATTTTTTCTCCATACAAAAAAAAAATCAAACCCCTTGTCATAGAGTTGATTGCAATTCATGATGACTCCATGTGTTACCAAATAGAACTGCTCCACAGGGTTTTCTTTACAGAAACAATTCATCAGGCCTTTCTTTTCTGGTGCTGCTGGGTAGGATAGAACCATCAACCTTCAGATTAGTAGACAAACGCAAACTGTTCATGCCCCCCATAGCACCATCTAATACACTGCTTTATTCAGTTTGCTTCTTATCTGCATCCACTTGCTAATAGAGAATAAACCCCGTGAAAATAAGACATTTTGTTGTTTTTTTCACTGCTATAATCCTAATGCCTAGAATACTGCCTGACACAGAGTACAAATATTAGTAATAAATACATTATTAATTATGTTACACAGAGTAAATATTAGTAAAAAATACTAGTTGAATTAATGTTGTAGAATGTTGTACATTCATGATATTACGAGCAACGCACACTTGAAAGTTTCTTCCTTTGACTCCTTTAGAGGCGTTTAACATTGGGTGATTCATAGCACAGGGAATAGAGATAAGCAAGCGTGGGAAAAGCAGAAGCAGGTCAGACAGGATCGATGTGGTACACTAGCATGTCAGTGGTT
This sequence comes from Trichechus manatus latirostris, assembly GCF_000243295.1. Lineage (NCBI taxonomy): Eukaryota > Metazoa > Chordata > Mammalia > Sirenia > Trichechidae > Trichechus > Trichechus manatus. Next base: position 417,897 of record NW_004443986.1, read on the forward strand.
AGTATGGGAAAGGAAGGCATGTCCTTTCTGTGACTTTAGAATTAAAGCTGAGAGGAGATAAAAGCAGGTATATATGCCCACATAGAGGGAAGCATCAAGATATGGAAAACGATTTTATGAGCTATTTCTATGTCCAGTTATTCAGATTAAGAAAAATGGACAGAGACTTATGGGCACCTATAAAAGCACAAGCAGGAACCAGTTTTCATCTTTCAAGCTAGGTGCCAAAGACTAGCAATCACTAATGTGGCGTAGCACTTTACTGTTTTCAAACATATTATCACATGTCTTCTCCTTGTTTGACTCTTACAACATTTGAAAAAAGCCAGATTGATTCATTGTTCCAATTTTATGGGACAAAAGTCCAGAGATTATGTGCCGTGTGCAATGTCACATGGCTCCAAATGAGTGAATCTAGTATTAGAACTCAGATCATCAGTCTTCTAGTCCAAAACATTTCCCATTTCATCATTCCAGGCATCAGTCCAGGCATCCTGATTGGGCTGTCTTTCCAAAGACAGTGACTTTGCTGATTTTGCATGAAGTTGCTGTATGGCCTTCTGTTCCAAAGTGCCAACCAAAAGATGTTCAGTATGGATTGGTCCTCCCAGGAAAGCAGGGATCCACAAGTGTTCAAAGTGAGATATTGCTGCTGTATTAGTCATCTCTGTGCATAACAATTTATCCCAAAACTTAATGGCTTAAAACAATTAAAAGCATTTACTAGCTTTTAGTTTCTGTGGATCATGAATTTGGGAGCAGTATAACTGGGTGCTTCTGGCTTGGAGTCTTAAGAGGTTATAGTCAAGATGCCTTCGGGGCTGCAATCATCTGAAGACTTCACTGGGGCTGAGAAATCTATTTCTAGCGTTACTCAGTCATGTAGTTGGCGAGTCATTGTTGTTTCTTGGCAGGAGGCCTCATTTCATTGCCATGCATACTTCTTCATAAGGCTGCTTGAGTATTCTTACATAATAACAGCTGGCTTCTCCAGAGCAAGTGATCCAAGAGATACAAGGCAGAAGTGGCAATGTCTTTTATGAACTAGTTTTAGATATAACATTGCATCATTTCTGTACTATCCTATTGGTAACAAAGTTCAACCCTATTAAATGTGGGAGGGCAAGACACAAGGGTATGAATATCAGGAGGTGAGCATGTTCAAAGGTCATTTTGTAGACTTTTTACCACAACTGCCCACAAGAGAGCCAGGTTTCACATTTCTAGCAAGAGCATTATATATTTGAGAGGATGTGCATGAATGCTGAAACTTGGGTAAATGGACTTTTCTAATGTTATAAAAATAGCTATTTTAACTCAGCTACTTATTTTAGAAAAATACTTTCTACTTCATACTTTTCTGCTTGCATTCAAAATGAGCCTCAGCATTCAATTCCTTGGGAAGCATTGCCAGATCAATCAGTATATGAGAAAAATAGTGAGAAGACTGAATCTCTCTATTCACACAGTAGTAAAACATGTATTACTTGCACTTCAAAGTAGTAACAGTTGCATAATACTCATTAACTTCACACTAAGTACCCTGCAAGCATTGCCTCATCATAGAAGTCTTGTTGTTATAGCACTGTCAGTTCAACTGTTTCCTAATAAATTTAAATGTACTTTTGAGCTGAAATAGTGGTGAAACCTAAGTAATCAGTAGATTTACAATAAAATTTTTAGGTAGCAGGCAGAGCCAAACATAATCCAATATAATGGGCCTGATAACAAAGGGAATCTAGTCACTCTTAGGGATTTAATATTGTTCTTTACTTGTTAACAGATAAGAATGTAACTATCTACATTAGTAAAACAATTTTCTCGAGATCAAAAAGAATTAAAAAGCACATTAATCCTAATTTTAAATATCATAAAAACCCAAAAAACCAAACCGGTTGCCGTAGAGTCAATTTCAACTCATAGCGACCCTATACGACAGAGTACAACTGCCCCACAGGCTTTCCAAGTAGTGGCTGGTGGACTCGAACTGTTGACTTTTAGGTTAGCAGCCAAATGCTTACAGCACTGAGCCTCCAGGGCTCCCAGAGTGTCATAGAAGGTTCAAAATAATCTAGTCCTACATTTAAACCAATATCATAATCTCACCTTGAACATCACTAATAGGTGGACATCCAGGCCAGCAGTTAGCAAACTTTTCTGTAAAGGGCCAAACAGTAAATATTTTAGGTTTGTGGGCCAGATGGTCTACTACTCACATCTGCCATTTTCATGTGAAAACAGCCATAGGCAATACATAAAGGAATTACAGTGACTGTGTTCCAATAAAACTTTGTTTATAAAAAACAGGCAGTAGGCTGGATTTGCCAATCCCTGATTTAGACCAAGGATCATATACTGGCAACCCAGGCCTGACAGGGACAAGAGAGTTGTTTTGTTTGACTGTTTTGATTCCAAGTTGTTTTGGAAGGAAATGCTTAGGTAAACGTGTCTTTGGAAATATAATCATCTGTTTTTTAAACCCCATTAGCTTTTACACAACTGGGTTTGTTATACACTTTCAAATTCATTTGAGTTTACAATCTCCATTCGGACATGGCTTGAACATCTTCTATGTCAAAGATCTCAGTACCTGTCAAGATAAACCACTACATGATTGAAGAACTTTAGATAAATTAATCACAGACCCTCTCTGACCCATTAGCACACTGTTTGTATCCTTTTTTCTCATTTTATTAGTTTTAATATTGTAGATATAGGTCTCTTATACCTGTTTGAAAACTGTTTGAGAACGAATATCATCTCATGCATTTTTGCATCCCAGCATCTTCAAGCACATTGCACAGTATATAATAAATGCTTAAGAAATATTTCTTTTCAGTTGATGAATTAAATTAAAAAGTTCCTTATCTTCCCCTTTTTAACTTCCTTCCATGGGCCTCTCCTGCCATTGGGAGACTAATCGCATGACCACATCAAAGCCATGTAGATTTTTAAACATAGCTGTTATGCCACTACTTTCAGCTTTTCTCTCAGGGTTAATAAATTTAATCCTTTCAATAATTCTTACATGACAGGTTCTTTAGACTTCTCACTGCCTTCATCATCCTCCACTGGATGTGCTCTGGGTTGTCAGCATCCTTCTTAAGAGGCGATGCCCAAATTAAGCATAATATCATTGTTCAGTAAATCTCTATTTAGTTCTTACTACATACTACTGTGGAAGCCCTGGTGGTATAGTGGTTAAGAACTATGGCTGCTAACCAAAGGGTTGGCAGTTCACATCCACCAGGCACTCCTTGGAAACTGTATGGGGCAGTTCTACTTTGTCCTATAGGGTCACTATGAGTTGGAATAGACTCGACGGCAACGGGTTTGGTTTTTGGACATACTCCTACATTGCACAAGACACTAACACGTATAGTGAGGCTTTTTACTTATAAGTGTTCACAGATTATTTTAAGTCTTATGAAATTTAGATATGGATGGATATTAAATTGGATATTATGTTTCTGGACCAGAGATGAAACTTCTTAAAACATTCAGTGGCCTCTTTTAGGTTCCTTGTCTATTTTTGACTTATATTCAGCCTGGCAAGTGAAGAGTTTGTCAGATGCTACTGTAACTCTTTTTGAATACTAATGAAGAAAGACTCGTTTATCTGTAACACATATAACTGACAGAAGAGTGCTATTCAGAATATGTAAAAAAAAAAAAAAAAAGTCTATAAATCCATAGGAAAAAAACAACCGTCAGATCAATGGACAAGATAAGACCGTAAAATTCAAAGAAGAGAAAATCTACATGGCAAATAGACCTACTTAGTGATCAGGAGAATACAAATTAAAAAGACCATGAACAGGCACAAATGAGAGTCTGGAAATACTTATTTTGGCAAGGATGGAGAACATGGTTACTCTTGACCATCAATGGTCGAAGGATGCCGTTAGAAAAGGGTTTGAAGGGGCTTCAACTGGATTGGCAATGTCTTATTTCTTTAAAAGGATGTGACAAACAGGAATTCATTATAGTATATTCTTTATATATCACTCTGAAATATTTAAAATAAAGTAGCATTCATAGCTGCCAAATGTAATATATAGCATGTGGTCTTTAAATTCCTCCCATAAAAATATTTCTTCCTGTTTGTTTTTTATTAGTTTGTTTGTTTGTTTTTATCCTTCCCATTGTACCATTGCACCTAAACATTGCCCATTCAGGTTTATAGTTTTGTTTTTTTTCTTTTTTCAGGTTTATAGTTTGTTTGTTTTTACTCTAGTGCTGTCTCTCTGGCTCATTTGGTGCATTTATCTTTAAATACCATGTATTCTTCCATTGCTATAAACCCTGCAGTGTTGACATACATAGTTACTTAGGATAAAATTTTATGTTGTCTTATATCTCATTCCCTTGGTATTTGTTTATAAGAATATGATGCCAAAGTTTGTGTTCTTGATACTCTTTCAGTTGTTTTTCTCCTGGTTACTCTAAATAGTATTTCTTTTTCTGTGGATTTCAACTCCAGCCCTCAAATTTTATCTAAATCTTTTCTCCAATCCCATCTATGTCGACGACTTGTCATTTCTAATTCTCTTTATTTCCCATCCAAACTCTTAATTTCATCTAAGAGTTGGAAAACATTAACAGTGCAGACATGACTTCCTGTATCTTATCACAAAAGCATGTAAGGTATGGTTCTGCTTTCTTCTAGAAATGCTCCAGTCTTCAACACTGTAGAAACTTGATGGATATTTGTTAAATTGAATGGAATTCCAGGATGTATGCTTTGTCTTTACATGAAGTCACAGAAGGAAGAAGCAGTGAGTGGGATTCATATATACTGTAGGACTAGAGAATATCTTCCTATTAGCATGTTACACATGGCCTCTTGAGTACACTCATCAGTTTATAGTTTACAAAATTCTCTCATTGATATGAGACTTTTTCATCTTTCCCATCACACAGGAAACATTCTTTTCACATGGGTTCTCCTTCTTCTTCCCAAAACGCCAAGCCAGTGTTTTGCAAACTAACATTAGCAGATCTTAAAATGAAATTGACTAGTATTTACTTTAAATAAAGAGATATCTTAGCTTGAGTTCCCCTCCAAAAGCAGAAATTGAAACTAGAGTATATGTGAAAGTGGTTTATTTTGGAATTTAATCTCAAAAGATAGAGGTGAGGGACCGAGAGTCTCGAAACAGGAAAGAATAAAAAAAAAAAAAATCTACAGGTGTATTATTCTGTTCATCACTGTGAACATAAGGAGTTAGATCCCACTGGTATAACTTTGAAAAATTGTGAAACATATGCCTAGAGCAAGGGTGGAAAGGAAAGTATTTTTCTACTGGTTTTGATCTTTAATTATCAAGGATTATCCCAAAATGTGTTAATTACCACATGTATTTACATTTATGTATCTATCTCAATGGCAATGGAGTTCTAGCCTAGTCTCAAGCAGAGGTGAATGAGAATCCCAGAGCAGAAAGCACGAAATATTTGATGCAGATGTGGCAAATACTATCATTGGGATGCCACTGCAAGGGTTATAGTAAATATTTGGACTAAGTCCCAACATAAATGAAACAGCAAAATAGTATGGGATGAGATGACATAACATGGGATACGATAGGTTGGAAAATACCACAATAGTTCTTTTTCTTCGTGTGTGTGTAAATGTGTGTGTGTGTGTATGCATGCACATATACCTACTGTGTGTATGTGTGTGCGTATACTGGTGGACGAGAGAAATGCATTTCTCGCTCTGAACTGTGGTCAAAAACATTTGAAAGCCACTTATGCCATCCTCTCCCACTCTTGCACATCTTGACTCTACCTTTGATTTTCCTGTTTATAATTCAGACTGATTTTTCCCCCTCATTTCCTCTGTGATCATTTTATATTGAAGCATCATAATCTCTAATAAATAGAACTGTGAGGAGTAGTTCTTCAACAATGTTCATCTTTTTTCTACCGTTTATAACTGAGTAAATCAAATACAAATGGCGTATGGACTGGAGTGTGGTTACCTAGCAAGTTAGGCAAAGACTATACACTGTACTTTATTTATAGCTGAGGAACAGTAGCTACATGTTAGAATATAATTACAAGAAAAACCAATCAAATAAAAGTTGCTTGTGGGTAAGACACTGAATTAAAAAAGCAAACAAACAAAAAATAAAAAACAAAAAACCTTCTAGAGTCTGAATATCATTTCTGAAAAATGAGTCCCTTTTATGCACTTACTTGATGTCCAAGGATGAAAACAAACAAATGACAAAATAAAATTTAGAGGACAAGTAATGAGGTACAATCTTTATAAAAATTTCTGAGTTTTGATTACCAGATTGTCTGCTATGATTTCCTGTTTCATAAGAGGGTTTTCTGGCTACTGCTGGGATATTTTCCAAACAGAAGTAAAATGTTTGAGATTGAAGGGAAAGCAACGAGTTGGCTCTTTCACCTTGTATGGCATTTATGTTGAAAGAGTACATTAGGGCATGTGAATTGACAGCTTTGGATAAATTATTCAAAACCCCTTCTATTTTTTGGTTTAGCAGGAGCAAAGTCTTTTTCTACAAGGTGTTCTTCATGGCCTTCTTCAGAGGAATGCTGGAGAAGTTAGGCAAGTAGTAGAAGAGGATGGAAGTTTCTATTTCATGTTTATATATTTGATAAACGTTGATAGTACAATCATTGTGAAGGAGGCTAAAGAAAAGTCATCTGTAATTTTGAAATTTTCAATCTTATAAAAATCAATGTACATGAATTTCAAGTGTCATGTCATCTTTAGTTTAGAAAATTTACTTTTGCTTTGAAAATCTTATATTTGTGATGTCTAGGTATATAAGTATTCAAGCTATAACTGCAAGCAGTAGAAGTGAAATTGATTGATTTTCTGTTTTGGAATTGGACATTCATGCTTCATCAGGGTGAGACTTTATTATTTAATACGTGTGCATCTCTAACTTTTAAATTAAATAACAATTTCTCACTTTCTATTTCCTAAAGCTTTAACAGCATGAATGCTATTAAGGGGTAGCAACCACCTGTTTGAAAGGTGTGTTTCTGTTCTTAAATGAAATATTTGACAGCATGCTGTAGAGGCAGGCTAACCAGTAGCATTCTATCATTGTACATAGAGAAGCGTGGTTTCTCTATCCATCATATCATTAAGTCATCTCACAAAAAAAAAAAAAAAAAAAATGGCCAGAAGAACTTTTGACAATGATAAAATTCTATATGTTGGGAAAAAATAGCCATTTGGATACACAGAGAGAGAGAGAGACCATTGATGTGATATTTTTAATACAAAAACTAGAATTCCAAACCCCTAATCTTCAATAGCTTTCTGATGTTGTTGCAGCTTGCATGGGATGTGTATGATAGAGAATGTTGCAAATGACCCTAAATCCCTATCTGATCTTTCATCTTAGGGATCTGGGCTGGATCTTGTGTAATCCAAGAAGATTCCTTTTGCTTCTTCAGTTTAAGGCTCAGACTAAGTTAAGTCAAACAATTTATTTTGTTCTTCCTGATCTTAGACTTGAAGATTTACTACCACCATATGTTGAGAAAGTATGGAAAAATGAGCTTACAGAAAAAGAATGCTTATCACCTTGTGTGCACAGTCTGCCAAGTCACCCACTCTGTGGTTCCAAACTCCCACCTAGACGTGCTAGTCTTTTCAAAAGCAGAGAATCAGGTTGATGCTTGTCTTACTACACTCTGTTATTTGGGAGAGAACATAGCCAACGGAAGACAAGAATAGCTATCTAAAATACAGTAGTCTCCCCTTATCTGTGGGGGATACATTCCAAGACCTCCGTGGATGCCCGAAACCGAGGAAAGTACCAAACCCTGTATATACAATGTTTGTCCTTACATACACACCTATGATAAAGTTTAATTTATAAATTAGGCACAGTAAGAGATTAACAATAATAATTAATAATAAAATAGAACAATTATAGCAATATACTTTAATAAAAGTTCTGTGAATGCCAGAGAGGGACAGCATGAGATTTCGTCATGCTACGTAACATTTTCGAATTGCTGTTGACTGCAGGGAACTGAAACTAGGCAAGTGAAACCGCAGATACGAGGGGACTACAATAACAAAATTAGTATAATAACCAACACTTTTCAGATCCTACTATGTGCCAAGTACTGTCCTAAGTAATTTACACGTATTGTCTTATTTTAATCCTTATAATGTAAGAACTATTGCTATCTTCATTTTACAGATGAAACCCGAGGCACTAAGAATTTAGTAAAAGTCCGATTTCGGGCAGCTAATAAGGGGAGCATTTGGGGCTCGAAAGAGAAGTTTGAAAAGTTTACCAACATAATGAAACTTTTTATTCACCTCACTCTTCCCACCTAAAGTTTTACCTTCTAACCATGTGGCTCCATTGTATATACCGTCTTCCTCCTTGGAGTATTGTAGCGGCAGAGTATTTAGTCCACAAAAAGCAAGTCTTTAAATACAATCTATTTGTTTAATTTTTAGCCTCTACTATTATATTCTTTCAAATTTTAGAATTTCTTTAGATTTTGGATCAGGGAAAATCATAGGTTTCTTCAGAATGAGATCTGTTGATTATGTGTATTTACCAAGGTGATTCTACAAACATTTAGCTTCTGTTTGATACCAGTGTCAAAACATCCACATGTGTTTGCAGAATCATGCATAGCTAATGATCTGAAATATCTGTTTAGAGCGTGTGCCTTTGAGAGTTAGTGTCCTGTGGGATTGCCTTACTTAGGATGCAATTTTGAAGGGAAGAGATATTTTTACCAACTTTGTTTTTTTACATTCATTTTATTCTCCTGATGAACTTGCTTTTTCAAATATTCTCCAAGGAGAGAAGAAATTAATAGTAATGAGCTCATTTGGAAAGAAATGGGCTTGTGATTATTTTGGCTTTGTTCACTCTGCAGTAATGGCTCCTGCTCATTTTATTTTAAGGGATTTTGCTCAGGCAAGATGCTGAGTGCAGCAAGGTGGTTTTCACTAAAATAAACTTATTGAATTTTGGTGAGCCTCTGGGATAAAAAAAGAAAGACAATTGCCTATAAAATGTGGAATTGTTATCTTTTGGTGAAGAAGAACAGTAGGTGTGTGTAGCTTCTAAGTGATAAACATGTACGTTTCTAACTTCATTTGTACACCTGCCAAATCTCCCCAGCAGCTGCCTTCATTACAGCCATCTGAGCACTAACAGAACAAGTCCAACATTTCCCAAACAACGTACATCATGACTAAACTTTACAAAGGTTTCTTTATCATCAGTTGGAAAATTTTTTGACCGGAAAAATAGTAAATTTTAGGTTGTAAAGTTTGTAAAGATTTTTATTCCTTTTGTTTTACATAAATATTATGGTTTCAAAAGATAGCACATTTAATAAATGAAAACGAAAAGGGCAACAGTTTCATGAAGTATCTGTAACTGTGTAGAGAGATGCTAGACAGTGAGGCTATCTTGACCTAACAGTCTTAAGCATCTGACCATTATTATAGTTTCCTATTCTCCATTGGTTGTTCAGGGGTAGAATTCTCGTCTTCCATGTGGGACAACTGGGTTTGATTCCTGACTAATGTACCTCAAGTACAACCACCTCTCCTCTGTCAGTGGAGGCTTGTGTGTTACTCTGATGCTGAACAGGTTTCAGTGGAACTTCCAGACTAAGACAGACTAGGAAGAAAAGCCTGGTGATCTACTTCTGAAAATCACCCAATGAAAACCCTATGGATCACAACAGTCCTGTGCACAACTGTTCATGGGCACGGTGCAGGACTGAACAGTGTGCATGGGGTCGCAGTGAGTCAGGAGCCAACTCCCCGGCAGCTAACAGCAATATTCTTAAAGCACACAGTTTTGAATATCCAACTCTTTATTTTTTTTGTTGGGAAAAGCTTGGGGACATGAAACAGAAAATAGTCCTAATATTTCTTGTGGAGATTCTCTAAGGTGATGATGCTAGGCTGAAGTCTGACCAGCTCCAAGAGTTTGCTTATCTAATATAAACATTACAAGGCAGAAGCTGGAATCATCTCTACTACATCTGGTTTATAATCTCAGATCTGCCAGTTAGTAATTCTGTAGCTTTAGGTAATTCGATTAACCTCTCTGATTTTACCCGTTTGTAAAATAGGGACAAAAAGTAGCATCTATGGCATACATTTATAATGCCTAGTAAATAATATAATGTGTGTAAAGTGCTTCGCACATTACTTGACGCATATTGCTAAAAGAAGGCGATCATCTTATTCATGTGAAGGTTCATCATGATTTGATTTTCAATGTCTGGAAATAAGGACTTCTTTGAGCATAGCTTATGCAAGGCCTCAGAAAGTGTCCTGAAGGCCAAGTGTGTTCCAATAGGCATCATTAAAAGGGACTTGGTAGGAGATCAGGCCATGTTGCACAGTGAGGTGTGATTGTTACCACAGAAAGAAGGCTCTAGCCTCTCAAAGAGAGAATGAGGTAGATGTCCTTGTGTTTGTGTGTGCGCGTATGTATGTGTGGTATTGCACTGGATTAGGGAAAAGAACCTTCAAAGGCTTGTGAGATGATATTAGACAGGAACTTCAAAATCCTAAATCCGGCCGCATGTCATTCACAGTCCAGTGGAGCTGTGAACTGCATTTAGAAATTGATTCCCAGTCTACTGCTCATTGGTCTTAGGTGACACAGAGGGGTGGAATTACCTATGATTTAAACAGAATTTTTAGTAAAAATCAGTAAAATGATTCTTTTTTTTTTTTTTAAAGTGGCATGTCCTTTTAGTTTTTGAAGTTGTCTGATAGACTAGAAAGCTGATGGAATTCAAAAGCAGGCATAACTAAATTTGAATTCAGGGTCTCTATTGCTATGGAGTTTTAGACAAGTCAGTCTCTTTGAACTGACCGTCCATGCTTTTACAACAGGAGTTTTTAAATACCTGTTTTATAGGATGACTGTGAGAAATACCTCGGACAGAGTTTGGTTAGAATAGGTACTTGGTAGATATTATTTTAGCCTCTTTCCTTTAAATAATGGCATTATCATTGCTGAACTAGGAGGAGGTAGTAGCTGAAAAATGTATGGAAGTGAACGGTAAAAGACGTATGAGGAATTTCTGTTTCGTATAAAATAATTGAATCAGATTATATTAGAAGATGATAATTCAGCAAAGCCAGTCAATTAAAAACAGTAATTAATAACTAATTTACTTAACCCTTATTATGTGCCAGCCACTATGTTAACATCTTTATATTCATCCTCACCACGAGTCATCATAAACGTCATATGACATTAGTACTATTTATCCATACTTTATAAATGAGCAAACACGGGTAGAGAATTTTAGTAGTTTGTCCCTTTTTGGGGGTTGGTGCGTGCTAAATATTGCTCTTGTTACATACAGAAGTTAAGAGCTACAACTGCTAACCAGAAGGTGGGCAGTTCGAATCCACCAGCTGCTCCTTGGAAACCCTATGGGGCAGTTCTACGCTGTTCTATAGGGTCGCTATGAGTTAGAATTGACTTGACGGCAATGAGTTTGGTTTTTTGGTTTTTACGTATAGAAGATAAAGAAAAGGCAGATGTCGCCCCATGCACATAAACAAGTAGACATATTCTAGTTCATTTCCTTAAAAATCTTAATTATTTTCTCATCTGATCTAAGACAGAATTGAAACATAAGAAATTTTCATGCTTTGGTTTTGAGTAAGACATTAAAATCACTGATGGGAGGTTAGATACTATTTTGAAGTACTCTTTGTTTTTAATACTGATGTCTTAAACTTGTTTGTGGTATGTGTTTCTGAAAGAGATTTAAAACTTCACAAACTTTCATCAGAAGCAGCAAAGTAGAATAGCCAGAGTCGTCCACCAGAATCCTGGAGTTTCAATACCAAATCTGCTACAGTCTAGTTTTGTAAATTTGGAAAAGTGAAAACTTTTTAAACTTCTTTTCCCTCAGTCATTAAAATGAGCACGTGGTCTAGATCATCTGTTAGATCTTTTCTCATTCCAAAAATTGTTTAAAGTCATATAAATCAAATGAAAATATTTGAAATGACTGCTTTTTGATATAAGGACATCACCATAATAAAGTGTTTCTCACTACTATGAAGAATCTGCTGTGTTATTTTCACCAAGTGCTGAAGTGGACATTTAAAATTATTCACCAGGCATTGTTATAAGACATATTCAATTAAAATTGTGATTAGATTCTCTCAAGAGTTGTAGGTTAGTTATAGATTAAAAAACCCATTGCCTTCAAGTCAATTCCGACTCATAGCAACCCTATAGGACAGTAGAACTGTCCCATACGGTTTCCGAGGAGCCACAGGTGGGTTTGAACTGCTGACCTTTTGGTTAGCGGCCGAGCTCTTAACCACTGCACATCAGGGTTCCTAGTTATGGATATTTTCACTAAAAATATATATATTTAAATTCTCTTATATTTTAGAAGCCAGTGTTGAATAACAGATAAATCAATAAAATGTTTTTTAAATCAATCCATATTGATTGTTTTCATATTCTGATTTGTTTTGGTCAAGTTAAAAGTAATATTTTTCTATTTGAATTCATATGGTAAGAATATTTAGTGTCACCTGTACAAGGAAAGGTCATGGAGGCCCCAAGGACACAATCAAACTCCCCGAGGGACTGAGTTGCTGG
>NW_004443986.1:431190-468218 GCF_000243295.1 Trichechus manatus latirostris
CAGCATGTGTGTTACTGTTACATGAGAAACTATCTGTTCTGTAAGCCTTCACCTGAAGTACAATAAAATATTATTAAAAAAAAAAAGAATATTTAGTGTCATTAATAATGATACATATAAAATGTTCTATAAAATCAACTCATTTGCATCTTTAATTTACTCTCCTATCCTTTGCCAGAAGAATGCTTAAATTTGGCATTATAAGAAGAAATTTGTTTAAAATTAGAGGGCAAGTGGAGTAGTTTCAGATATAGATTATATGAGGGAAACATTAGCAAATGAAATAAACGTGATTTGGGGCTTTCTAGCACTTAGAATCATTATCCACTTTGAACTCTAAATTATTTATGCCCCAGAAGGTGACACTTGGTAAATAACAGGAAAAATACAGAAATCAAATGCAGATTGTGCTACTGGCTAACTTTAACAAGTGGGTTACCAAAACCCAAGTTGGTGATAAGGTATTTACTTTGAATTACTTCTCTAAAAATAGTTACATTTCTGAGAGAGCATGGGGGGAGCAGAATGAGACCATTAGTAAATGACTACGAAAATTTCACAAGAAAAAAAAAATCCTTCTGATTTGATGTTAAAGCAAATTCTCCAAGGCAGCCAGGAAGCTGAAAATATTCTTTCTTAGAACTGATGATTGCTTGATAAATAGCCAGTCTTATTTCAGTGTAAATTAATGATGATGTGTGTCTATTAAATGCAATCTATCATCGACAGATCAGTAAATGAACAAATACTCAGGAAAGTTGTAAGTCTTAGGTGTTTGTATAAATTATTACTTTTATGGAAGTAGAAGAAGCCCTGATGGCAGAATGCTTAAGCACTCAGCTGCTATCTGAAGGATTGGCAGTTTGAACCTACCCAACGACTCCGCAGGAGAAAGACCTGACAATCTGCTTCTGTAAAGATTACAGCATAGGAAACCCTGTGGGCCAGTTCTACCGTGTCCCATGAGGTTGTTATGAGTCCAAAATCAACTCAATGACACCTAACAACAATGTATGGAAGGAAATAAGTAACTAAGTATGAAGAAAGATTTGGCAATCTACGTCATGAAATCAGCCAGTGAAAACTCTATGAAGCACAACAGTCTGATCATGGGCCAGGATGTGTCTCCTTCCATTGTGCATGGGGTGGTCATGAGTCTGAGGTAACTCAGTGGCAGCTAACAACAACGACAATGTATATATGTATGTATATGTGTATATGTGTGTGTATATACATATATATCCTATATACATATATATATTATATATACATAAATATATCACGTTGTTGTTATGTGCCATCGAGTTGGTTCTGATTCATAGAGACCCTGTGGGACAGAGTAGAACTGCTCTATAGAGATTCCAAGGAGTGGCTGGTGGATTCAAACTGCTGACCTTTTGGTTAGCAGCTGTAGCTCTTAACCACTACCTACAGGGCTCCCTATACAGTTATGTAAACTTTATAATATATTCCCAGAATGCCTTCAAAAGTGGCTTTGAAAGAAATGGTTTTATTTATCATTCAAATGCTCTAAAATATAATTCTCAAAAATCTGAGAAAGCTACTAACTCTTAAAAAGAAAAAGAAAAAACCCAAACACTATTGGTGCAAAATACCATGAATTAGAGTCTATCTATTCCAAACCAAATTAGAATATACAGAAAAATTGAACTCTTGAAGAGTTTTTTTTTTCATTTAATGAATTTCAATCTCCTCTGTGATATGCAAATAATTAGCCTCTACTTTTTCAGCATTTCCTTTCAGAACTTCTCAAAATTTTTCTTATTGTTCGTTTAAATTGTTTGGTTTCTACTGGTAGATTTCCACTCAGACACCATGGGCTTGAATTCCAAGGATCTGACTGGCCTTTCACTGAAGGAAATGATCATAGATGATGAAGCTTTCTCTTGACTTCAGTAATGAAACCTTTCGTTGGCATCTGCTTCTGATGATACCTGGTTTATTTGTTATGTAACAGATTTACTTTTTTAAAAGGTTGAAGTCAGAATATTTTTTTCTGTAAATTTTTTAAAGTTTTACTATGTGTAACTTTTAAAATTTTCTGCTTTTCACTTTTGAAAATGTCAAATTCCAAAATAGCTCTAAAAGAAAACTGAATTTTCCAGAAATTCAATCATACTTACAAAATGAGATGCTATTATGCCTTTCAAAAAATATTTTCAACGGAAACCAATGGAAAAGTGAAATCTATGAAAGTGTATTGATCTGATGTTATTGTTTTCTTTTTTCTAATGACTTCTTTTTCCCCTTATGGCAAGTTGACAGATGTTTTCAGATTAGAAGACTTTATAAATTAGGAGAAGTATCTAAAATCCAATATAAGATCAAAAGAGCTAAGAGTTTATTCTTTAATTTATAAATTTCATTTTTCTGAAATGTTAATATTATATGTTGGGCAGCAAAATAAAAGTTACTTAAAACATAGATCACTTAGAAACCTTCATTTATACATTTATTCACCCAATATTTATTGAGCCACAAAACATTTTGAATAAAGATTCACTGCTAATTTTTCAGCTGTTTGAACAAAAAGAAACTTCTACTTCTGCCTATTATTAAAAAAAAAATACAGTTGAATGAGAAATTTCCAATAATACATTTACATTTCTTTCCATGATATAAACTTTATTGTCTTGAAAGTAACATAGACTATACATGATTTAAGGAGCCCTACTGGTGCAGTGATTAAAGCATTCAGTTGCTAACTGAAAGGTCAGCGGTTCTAATCTACCAGCCACTCCGTGGGAGAAAGATGTGGCAATCTGCTTCCGTAAAGATTGTCTTGGAAACCCTGTGGGGCAGTTCTACTCTGTCCTATAAGGTTGCTATGAGTCAGAATCGGCTCGATGGCTCTGGGTTTGCTTTGGTTTGGTATACATGATTGAGGTCTCTTCCTGTCTTCAATTAAATTTACTTTGCCATATTATATGTCAGGTAGCTTGAGTATATGTGTAAACAAGTGAGAGATAGCCAAAACTTTCTTGAAAAGAGTCTCTAAAAGGTAGACTACACATATTGAGAAAAAGAAAAAAAAAAAAATCTGTGATGTAACAACCTCAAAAGAATGCCAGCTATTTAGAACTACATATGTTAAGGTGATCTAAAATATTGCAAGCCAGAACCCAACTAATTCTTCATGAATGTGAAAACAGAGCTCACAGCATGTAGTTACTAGAGAGCACAGAAAAAGTTACAAATATGTATAAACATTCTGAAAATATTATTTAGCCCATCTGCAGCTCTTTTAGGTGCTAAGTGCCTTAAACTCCTATTTTATCCTTTTTTTTTGCACCAATTCCATTGTAGTCATAATATGTTTAATGACTAGATGCAGTGAAGCAAGCTTTGAATATTAAAACTGGATATTAAAAGCCATGCACTTTCTAAGAATGCAAGGCTAGAGGAGGATAAAGGAGAAATGAGAACCGGAAGCCTTAGAGTTCCTTGAAGAGCTCTGGTTGGGTTAGAACAGTCTTCTAGGTCAACTACTCTCCAAAACTTTTTTCTGTTATCGACGTGGTACTTGAGGTCTATGCTTCCTTACCACAGACTCATCATGACTATGGGCTGCTGTTTTGATAAGATATTGATGATGAGTGTCATTATGTCCCCCGAAAAATGTGTGTGTCAATTTGGCTTGGCCACGATTCCTAGAATTGTGTGATTTTCGTGTATTTTGCAAATCCTGCCTCTATGATGTTAATGAGGGAGGATGGATGGCAGTTGTGTTAGTAGGGCAGGACCGGATCTACAAGACTGGATTGTGTCCTGAGGCAATCTCTTGAGATATAAAAGAAGTGAGCAGAGAGACAGGGGGACCTCATACCACGAAGAAAGCAGTGCTAGGAGCAGAGTGCATCCTTTGGACCGGGGTCCCTGCGCAAAGAAGCTCCTAGTCTGGGGGAACACTGATGGGAAGAAGGCTGACAGAGAGAAAGCCTTCCTCTGGAGCTGACGCCCTGAATTTGGACTTTTAGCCTACTTTACTGTGAGGAAATAAACTTCTCTTTGTTAAAGCCATCCACTTGTGGTATTTCTGTTACAGCAGCACTAGATGACTAAGACAATGAGTATTTCTAATATTCTTGTTCTTTTCTTACTCAAATAGTTTCTTATAAAGCAAGGGAGTGAAGATACACATTATTATGTAAGAACTTTGAAGCCATTCACAATTTTAGGAAAAATTAATAATTTACTTTAGTATATATTGGTTATCTAGTATATATTATTAGTGTATTAGTAATTCTTATCAGCAAATTACTAGGGACACCTTACAATTAAGCATGTCATAATATTCATTTATTCACTTATTAAACATTTGTTGCATACCCACTATGAGCCAGGTATTATGCTAATTATTGAGTAAAATAAGCAAATATAAGACAATTTCCACTATCTTTATGAAGATTACATTCCTTGGAGAGAGATTAATAAAAAACACCCAAGTGACTGTAAGATTTCATCAGTGATAGATGCTATGAAACTGAGATGTATCACGCTATGAGAATATATACTAGGGCTGGAAGCCTGTAAACTACATATTTAGACAACTTTGTCATCTGGCTTCCTTGCTAATGGGAGTCTGTCAGGAGGCTCCAACACACACACAAAAAGCACAAGCCTTTTTTTTTCTGCCTCTATCTTGTGATTGGCAGTGAAGTAATAGCAGAGGACAAATGAGGGTGACTGCCTGATACTGAGAGCTCCAGCAGCATCAGTAAGGATCTTAGCAACACCAGTACTGGTTTTGGCCCCTACGTTTCTGGTCACTGATGACATGGTGGTTCCAACAGTTGCGGCTGCAATGAGAGTACCTTCAATGGCTTAACATCAGGAAACCTAGGGGAGGCTTTTATGAGAAAGTGATATTTGAACGCTCAGAAAGTACAGGTTGTTTGCTCTGTCTAAACCATTTTTTCCTCCCTCTATATCAGTGTGAACAGCCTGTGCAAAGCAGCCTTGTAGGGAGGTATATTTTAGGAATGAAAATAAAGCTGATATGCTCGGAGAACAGAAAGCAAGGAGAAGGAGTAGTAAGAGATAAAGTTGGAGAGGAAGGTAGGTGACAAACTGTGCAGAGAATTTTAAGTACACTATGATAGTATGGGGATGTCATCAAAGGATTTGAGACATAGGTAGTTACAGTTTTTAATTTCAAAATTGAAACCTTTGCAATTTGCATTTTGCCATCAAAAGATAGCTGCGCAATATATGGGAAGTTTTGTTCTAGATTACCTGAAACAGAATCTTCATTCTGTGGGGGAAGGATGAGATCATGATTGTCCAAATGACCTAAATAATAATAATAATGATAGCAACAACAATAATGATCGTAATACCATGATACCTCTTTTTGAGCACCTGCTCTGTAGCGGATATTTTATAAACATTTAACATGTATTCATGAATTCTCACAGCACCCTTGGTGAAAGGTCTTATTTTTTCTTTTTTATAAACAAAGATGCTGGAGTTAGGGAAGTCAGATTGCTAATACGGTAGATTACGGTCCCATTCACCCAGTTAGACCTGCAAGTTGTAATCAGAGGCAGCTGTATGGGGCATGGTTGGGAGGGGCAAGGAGTAAGTAACTATAGCAGTGGAGAGAGAGGTTAAAAGATGGTAACGAGTTCCTATCACAGGAGACCTTATGGGGCATGCGTGTGAGTATAACTTCTCCATTTCCTGCGCAATGCAGTAAAAACTCCAAAACTGACCAATAAGACTTCAGCGTGTGCTAACTCCAAGACCCCACCCTGCTTGCCCTACGTAAGCCCTCTGCTTGTTGTTGTCTTGTACCTGGGTGCAACCTCCTGTGTGGCCTTGGGGGAAGTGAGGCTTTTCCTCTCTGGGCTCTGTGCTACCAAATTCTTTTTTCTGGCTTTTCTGCGTGAATCTCACTTCCTCCTGCTGCACCCGACAGAGCATCCATGATACCCACAGACCCTTTTCGGTCAAAATTAAGACAATTGGTGACGAGGATGGGATGGTCTTGTCAGTGGCATCAGTAGGGGGATGTGGGGGGTGGTGCGGACCACACTGGGTGACACAGTCAGAGGGGGTGACATCCAAATGACTGCCTATAAAAATATCCCTGTTGTTAGTTACAGCAACAAAAACATTTTTCCTAAGCCCAGCTTACGTATGTCAATATATCTACAAGGCTAAAACTCTACGCTAATTTGCTTTTTGAACCTTCTAACGTACTTCCGTCAGAGCTGTCGTTATTATCCAATTATAAGATGCTTTGAATCATGCGGTTTCATCTGCATGTATTACATGCTGTTGTTTTCGTTGCTGCTGGTGTTTTACAGTCTCTGATTCTGTCAAATTTTTTGGTGTTTTAGTTTAGCTACAATATTGTGGTAATTAGTTTTATGAACTTATAGCAATAACTTTTTTGAGAAGGAAGTAATAATTAAAGGAAAAGAAGGAGTGATATACTGGAATTATGATTTACAATTTATAAGTAATATTAGTACAAAAAACATTACTAAGGATTCTGTATAGTCTGGTATAGGAGGAGGTCTATGGTGAGGGCATTGACACCATAAGTTACTGTACTGGGTGACACCAACCCTAGTGACATCACTGGGTCTTGTCATGGCCGAGAGTAACCCACAGGAATGCTGCTGGATTGCTCCTGAGTAACTAACTGGTTCTCCCAAATAGTCAGTACTATCTGGGAAGGCTCTCTATCTTGCTGACTTTCATGCGCACTGCTGTGGGCTACTCTATGTTGTATCTTCCAGGTTCAAGCCCCTGTGTGGCCTTGTGTGGAGGCAAGTTGTAGTTTCCTCTCTGGTACCTGTGGGTATTAAATTCTATTTGTTTTCTAGCCTTCCTGCGTCTCACTTCCTCGAGCTGCACCTGACAGACCACCTAAGACATCCACAGACCCCCTTTGCGTCAAAATTAAGACACCCTGCTGTTAGGTTAGGGCCACATGACTGGGTTCTGGTATGACTGGTTCTGACTAATGAGATATGAATAGATATGATGCATGTCATTTATATGCTTGTTCATAAAACCTCTGTATGTTTATCCACACTCTCTTCTCTCTGTCCGTAGTGACTTCAGAGGGTATGTTCTTAATTTGACAACATTATATATTCTAATTCACAGCAGATTGTGATGTGAATGAGAAATAGACCATTTTCCTTTTTTTTTTTTTAGCTTTTGCTAAACTGCTGAGATTTGGGGATTTTGAAAATATGATCTCACATTAATTACTTTGGTGGATACCACTGTCCTTGAAGATAAGTCAGCTTTAGTTCTTTTATTTTATTTTTATTTTTATTGTACTTTAGTTGAAGATTTACAGAGCAAACTAGTTTCTCATTAAATAAGTAATACTCATATTGTTTTGTGACATTGGTTGCCAACCCCACAACATGCCAACACTCGCCCCTGCTCAACCCTGGGTTCCCCATTATCAGCTTTCTTGTCCCCTCCTGCCTTCTCTTCCTTGCACCTAGGCTCATGTGCACATTTAGTCTCTTTTTGTTTTATGGGCCTTTCTAATCTTTGGCTGAAGGGTGAACTTCATTACTGAGTGACTTCAGGAGTGACTCAAGAGTGATTTCATTACTAAGCCATAAGGGTGTCCGGGGGCCATACTCTTGGGATTTCTCCAGTCTCTGTCAGACCAGTAAGTCTGGTCTTTTTTAATTTTTTTGTGAGTTAGAATTTTGTTGTACATTTTTCTCCAGCTCTCTCCAGGGCCCTGTATTGTGATCCCTGTAGCTATAGTTGTTTTAGGTGCTCTTAAATTCTTTGGAGAGACCCATTCTAATTACAACTGCGGACAATCTACTTCAGTGCTAGAATCATTGTATTCTTGGGGCTACAAAACTGGTTCTGAACCAAGGGTAGTTGACAAGATCGTCTGCCCTTTTTGCTTTAATTCAGAGGAGTTTCTCCTTTTTAAGTGCCTAAGAGATCTAGATGTATCCATTTCCACTATGCTTTCTCTAATTTTCCATGCTACTCCTTTTATTCTGATCCTTATCTTAATTCACACTTCGATGATTATAGTTTCAGCCTCTAGAAGAACAGTCTTTTGTCTCATTGACTTATCAACATATGTTTCTATCTCGTTTAATTCACACAGAGAAATGAGAAAAAAAAAAGCAAATGCTCAAGGGCTCTTCAGATTAAGGGCATAAAGAAAAGATTTGTAGATAGTAACATATGAGTGGACAAGATACTGAGGATTCTAACAAATGAATAAAAAGTTGAGCTTGGGAACAACAGAACTTCTACCCACAAGAAGGACACTAGATAGTTTGTATTTGCTCGTGGTATGTTTGTGTGTGAACCAAATATGGTAGGTACCAGGAATGTAATGATTAAAAAAGATCAGTCTATACCCTAAGGAAGTCCTCAATCTAGTGAAGAATTAGATGCATACATAAAATATTGCAGTACACTGTGAGCAGTGCAATAAAGCAAAGAGCTCACATAGGGAGATTAATAGATTTTCTACTGGGAAAAATGATCAGAAAGGGCTTCAGTGAGGCTCTTTAAACTGATCAATATAAGAGAAATAGAAATCTGCAAAGTGAACAGGATGGTAACTAGCAAAGATAAGCATATTTTGTAAGATGGAGCCTCCTGGGAATTGTAATTATTACAGAATGGCTTGAGTATAGGCTGTTAGAGGAGTGAGGCAGTAAGAAAGGAAATGGGATAGGTAGTTTATTGAGGGTCTTGGTTACTGGGTTAACGAGTTTAGATTTTGTAATAGGAACGAGGAGTCAATGAACAGTTTTGAACAAGGAAATAGCATGATAATATTTATATTTTAGAAAAATCTCTTGCATCATGTGGTAGGATAAATCAAAAGCAGAACAAATAGAAAGCAGGAAGTTCAGTTAGATAATTATTGAAAAAGTTCACATGAGAGATGAGCCAAAAATTAGGGAGTAGCAGTAGAGATGGAAGTAGAAGATGAATGAAAAGATCTGAAGTAAATTGAATATTAAAGGCCTGCTGACTGCTTAGATATGATGTTTAAGGAAGATAAATGTTGAAGTCTCTGGGTCAGTTGAAAGAGTGGATTATGCTTCTGTTACGTGAAAAAGCAAATACAAACAGCAGATCAGGTTGTGTGTGGGAATGTGGATGAGTCAAGTTTCAGCATACAGAGTTTGTAATTCCTGTGGAGTAACCAAGTAGAGATACCAGTAGACAGTTTGAAACAGGTCTGCAACTTAGAAATGAAATTTGGGCTGTTGGTAAAGAATTGCGTGCAATGCAGTCTTTTCCCCAAAGCATCTTCCAAACTTCTGATTGCATAAACCATGGAGCTTGGAATTATTTAAGTACCCTATGGCAAATCTGAACTGTAATTTAAATATTAATTCCATCTTAAACATGTATATTGATTTGAGTTAGGTAAATTAGGTGATCCAAGAAGATACTCATCTTACCCTCTGGCACATTGTTCCCTACCCAGGATGAGAAGCATTCATACAATGAGTAGTGAAAAGTAGTTTGGAGAGACTCAGGTCTAGATATTAAGTTCCTAGTTTTTAGCTACGTGACCATGAGAAGGTTATTTTTTTTCCTTTTAAACTCATTGTCCTCAGCTCCAATAATTAAAAACATATATATTAGCATCATGTAATTTAAATAAATCACCTACTACACTGACATTTTTTTCCCTTTCCCTTCACTGTGTAGTAGTAAAAGTTCTGGAGAATCCATGAAATCCACAAAACTGAATATGTAGAGAACCAAGGATGAAACAAATATTGCAACCCAAATAAACAAATAATATAATATGAAGGCTATTCTTTGTTACAAAAAATACTTACTTGTAAACTTCCCAGAATTAGTACAGCCTCAGGAAAGTCTTTAGTAATAACTGTTAGACATCGCCATTTTAAATGGCTTAAAAGCTAGTTTAAAATTCATATCAGCTAGAATATATCCTACTCAAAGAGAGTATACTTTGACTGTTTTATTCAGGGATGTTCCCTGAGCTCATAGGCCTTCAGTAAACGTGTACTAAATCTGTTAAAGGAATCAGCAGGAGATAAGCAACATTTTTTATTTCATAAGAGTTTTAGCATATTTAATCTCAGTGGAAACAATTCACAGCAACTGCCATCATGATTTCTTAGCAGAGTAATTAAGGCTGATAAGGCAGAAGTGAGTCTTATCATTGTCAGATAGACAAGTAATTTGCCTTCTGACTGCAGAACTGATATTTGACGGAGGGAAAAAACGTCCTTAAATAAAAGGTGGTGAGAACTTAGAGCCCATGGGCTGAGTCAAACCTACAGAAGTGTTTTTGCTTGTTGTTTATTTGTTTCTCACCACATTTCAAAATTAAAAATTTCATATACAAATCTTAATTGGCCGATTCTCCAGTCTAAGTTTCTCATTTGGCAGCAATCTACTTGCCCCAAGTAGCTACAACCTCCTGTAAACAAGGTGCATGTGTTTTATTTGGGACGCGGTTCTTACCGTCATCAATCTCACGTCCGCAGTTTTTACCAGTGGCCTACACTACTTGTGTTACCTTCCAGGTGTCCTTAAGCGTTTGATTTGCAACGTTTCTTTTAACCTTTAATACACAGGCCTCTTTAAAAGAGCAACAGGCTTAGGCGGGAAATTTATACAGTCTTTGTTTGGGTTTCCTTCAAAAGCAGAGCCTTAGACAAGGACCTGGGTGCTGCTAGTTTATTTAGAAGGTAAAACCAAGAGACAAAAGTGAGAAATAGGGAAAAGTGAAACGAAGATGCCAGACAAGCCAATAAAGGGTACATTAATGAGTGGGTTATTGCTACAGGCAACTGGGGTTCAATCCCACTGGAGATCCTCTAAGAAACTGGGTAGACCACACCTCTGAATAGTCAGACCTAAAAGAACAGGGATACTGACACATTTATCAATGATCTTCCATCCCCAGTTCATTGAGGGTTGAGCCAGGGAATATTACCGCCTGCACTTCAGGGTTGAGCTTAGGTATGTCCAAGCATGCTTGCTTCCTTGCAGGGACTGTTCGTAGGCAGAGAAGTGGTCAGTGTGCAGGGAACTTTCCACCGTCAGAGGTAAACTTAGGTGAGAGCTGGGGGCATGACCCTCTTACAACCACCTATGGTATAAAACTGCAAATCATGAATTAAAAAAAAAAAATTACTAGGGCAATAACAATTGTTTCTACATTCTAATTTGTAAAATTATTTTTGTTTGTTTTTAATCTATATCATTTGGAATGCAAGGGTCTTAAGGGAGAAATATATTATGTTATATGACTGGACTATTGGACCAATACTTAGACTCTGATAACATACAGCCCATTGCTACCTCCCATTATACCAAAGACTAAGCCTTACTAAAAAGACTGCTGAATTGATTGATTGATTTCCCTCGTATGCCTGGATGGCAATAGAGTCTCTAATAGCTGTATAAAACTTGGTTACAATAGGAAAGATTCTGGAATAGAAAAAATACCCAAGTTAAGGGCATGCTAAGTTTTCACCTACCTGGCAACCTCACTTTGACTCAGGAAATTCTGATCTATAAAGAAGAGTTTTAGAAAGTCCATTTATGCTTTAAAATGTTTGCAAAATACTTTAATTTTTGCATTTAAATATCTAGTAATTACACATAAACCAGCTTAAATTCATTAGCATTTTCCAAGCACACTCCTCTTCAAAAGCTTTGAGCTAGGATAGCAATCCAAATGCAAAAGTAGGACTCTGACCCAGCTTGTAAGGGTGGCTTCATTAGCAGATTCTGTTCAGCTACTGCTCCTGCTGAAGTTGAGCCTGTGAAATGAATGTGCAAAAAAATGTGGAGAAGACATAACATAAATAATTTAACTTAAGAGGAGTATTCTAAACCTCTCATTTATACTCTCACCTTCTATTATTTTCTTACAACTACAGATAAAAGGAGAAAGTGTCATAAGTATCCTGAGAATTGAAAAAATATATATTATATAGTAAACTTCCAGATAATTAAAACCAGAATTAAATATTTCACCTGAAAACAATGAATTATGGAGTTGGTTGTCTTCAATGAAGTAGGTCTCATAACAACGGATGCTTTTATTTTTTTCAATTTTTTTCTGTTAGATGTTAACCAAAAACTAATGACTTAGAAAATAAAACACCTTTCTCTTCCACACCCACACACAAATTTATCTGCAGCAAAGTCCATCCACGTTGAGAACATATGTACTGGATTGCAGGATTAAGTGAGAGGATTTTTACTCTATTCTAAAATGCATCAATGTGTAATCTGCTTATCTACTGCAACAGTTCTCAACATGGAGATCCTACCTTCTCGTATTAGTTTCCTATTGCTGCTGTAACAAATAACCACAAACTTAGTGGCTTAAAACTACATAAATATATTATCTTACAGTTCTACAGGTCAGAAGTCCAAAATGGGTTTCACTAGGCTAAAATCATGAGGCTGGCAGGGCTACTTTCCTTCTGGAGGCTCTTGGGAAAATCATTTGTCTTTTTCAGGGTCTAGAGGCTGTATTCATTGCCTCATGCCTCTCTTCCTCCATCTTCAAAGCCAGCTATGTAGCACCTTCAAATCTCCAACTCTGAACTGCCTCCTTCTTTTGCTTTAAAAGACTCTTAGATTGGGCCCACCTGGACAATCCAGGATAATCTCTTTATTTTAAATTCAGCTGATTAGTAACCTTAAGTCCATCTCCAACCTTAATCCCCCTGGCTATGTATCATAACATATTAATAGGTTCCCAAGAGTAGGGGGTGGACATCTTTAGGGAAGGGGCAATATTCTGCCTGCCACACTCCCAAGCATTCCTTGGAGAATCTAAGGCAGCTATGCACTATCCCCAACCCCACTAGGCATTGAGACTTTGTGCTGTCTCAAGGATACCCAGTGGTATCATCAGAGTGCTATACTGGGCCTAGTGCATAAACTGAAAAGTTGGAAATGTTGGAATATTGCATAAGGGAAAGTGACAAAAGGTGAAAAGGATATCAGAATGGTGTGTAACTTTATTCAGCCAAAGCTTATAAGGATAATGGAAAATGCTTGTTTTGAGGTATTGACATTAGTTTATTGTGATTTACCAAATAAACAGTATAGTATATTATTGAAAGATTGTTGAATTATCTGATATGGGATGGCGCTGGCATGTACTAATAAATAGGATCCGGGAATGGCTTTCAAGTGACTTACCAGTTTAATAACAGAATCAGACAAGTAACCAATTAAAGCACAGAGTAAGAAGAACTTTAGCATAGGAATCAGAGGGTCTTGTGGGAATGAAAAGAGATACCAGAAAGAGTCATCTAACGCAGTTTAGACCAGGGTGGTTCCAGAAATCCTTCCGAATGAAGGTAAGCCAATCCCGGTGGAAGGGGATCTGTTAATGGATATTGTTACAGATTGAATCGTGTCCTCCAAAATGTGTATCAATTTGGCTAGGCCATGTTTCCCAGTATTGTGTGGATTGTTCACCATTTTGTCATCTGATATGATTTTCCTACGTGTTGTAAATCTTACCTCTATGATGTTAATGAGGCAGGATTAGAGGCAGTTATGTTAATGAGACAGAACTAATCTACAAGGTTAGGTTGTGTCTTAAGTCAATCTCTTTTGAGATATAAAAGAGAGAAACGAGCAGAGAGACATGTGGACCTCCTACCACCAAGAAACAAGAGCCAGGAGAATATCGTGTTCTTTGGACCCAGAGTCCCTGTGCTGAGAAGCTCCTTGACCTGGGATGATTGATGACAAAGATCTTCCCCCAGAGCTGACAGAAGAGGGAAATCCTTCCGCCGGAGCTGGCACACTGAATTTGGACTTCTAGTCTCCTAGACTGTGAGAGAATAAATTTCTCTTTGTTAAAGCCATCCACTTGTGGCATTTCTGTTATAGTGACACTAGATGACTATGACAGATATCAAATTTGCCAAAGCATAACCATGAACATGGCATATCTGGGTAAAATGCAAGTAGAACAGAGTAGTTGGAATTAAGTTTGCATATGGGATAAGAGGGGAGAGAATACTGAACATGTCTGCAATGTCCAGCTCCTGAAAACTCTTGTTTGCCTAAGAATTTTGTGCTTTCTCATGTTAGCAATGACAATCCAGTAAGGGGTATCACCTCTGTCTGGAAAAATATAGGTAGTATTGTAGAGGAAAGGCTGAAGTGGGGACAGAGAGGATTTAATGCTACTATTACTGTTTCTGTTGCAACTAACAAATATGATTTGAATAGATAATTTTGAAAATTATCTCTATTTAATTCTCACAACAACCCTGCTGATCAATAATCTGCCGATCCTATGTTCATCCTTATTTTACAGATGAGAAAACTGAGGCTTAGCGAGATTATGGTACCCAATTTTGTTCTGATACATACTCTATAAACTGGGCAGCTGGGATTAAAATTTAAACCTTTGTCCTCAGAATTCTCTTAACAACTTCCAAAGGCAGGTTCACCTTCAAGCTCTGAAGCTGAGGCTTCAGCCTCACTCACTTGCATGGACCAGTTCCAAAGTTTGAGGAATAGAGAGAGGAAGTAAGCAGCAGCCCGACAGTCCCATGCCAGCATCATGGCACACTGTCCCATGCTGGAGGTCACCATATTCACCAGGACTCCTGACAACACCTTGAGTATCCTAGATAAGCATCTTTCACCCAAAGTAGAAGGATCTGAAAAGGAGACTGCCCCACTTCACACTTTGTGGCCACTTTAACCCCAGCCTTCTGACCTCCTGGCCTTGTGTCTTCCTGGTCTTGTGAGGACCTTGCTAAGTGAGATTAAAAGGCTGGAGTTGGAAGATGAAATAAATTTCTAGACTATCAATTTAGAAAGTTTTATTCAAATGTACAAGAAGAAAGACTGAGTTCTTTTTATTCTCTCTGTAGAAAAATATTACAAAATTATAAAGGGGATCAAAGAAGCTGCAGCAAAAATATGTAGGAAAATATGGAAATGGGTCAGACGATTCTTTCTAAATAAATATTTTTCTTTGTAATTTTTAAATTTTTTTTCTTAATGAGATCTCATTCAATTGTGATGCAGTGGTTAAACCGCTCAGCTGCTAACCAAAAGGTCGATGGTTCCACCAGCCACTCCTCAGGGGAAAGATGTGGCAGTCTGTTTCCATAAAGATTTATAGCCTTGGAAACCCTGTGGGGTGGTTATACTCTGTTCTACAGGGTTGCCATGAGTCGGAATAGACTCCACAGCAGTGGGTTTGCAATACTCACAAAACTTGGATCCAACACTTTTGACTACAGTTACAATTTGTGTATGAAATGACGAAAGCCTGAACAAAGGCAGAGGGGATAGTAAGGAGGGAACGGATTTGACAAATATTAAGGCGCTAAAGTTGTTGGGACTGGTAGGAGTGACCATTTAGAAAAAGAAGTGGAGTGTTTGATTCCTTAGGTTCTAACCTGAGAGACTAATTCACTGAGGAAGGAATACAGGAGCAGGAACACATAGGTTGATGCTGGAGAGAGAGGTGAGTTATGTTTTGGAGATTTTGATTTTACAATGCCTATGGACATTCATGTGAAGACGTAGAAATAGACAGTAAAAATACAGATGAATCTTCTTTCTACTTTTCCCCTTACCCCTCCCTTATGTAAAATTCTAGCTACTCTGAAAAGCCATTTTAGATCTACCTTTTCTGGAGGCCTTTTTGAATTTCCCCCAACCAAATTATCCTTTCCTCTTTGGAATATATATCTCATTTTACTTACCTTTGTTCTTACCTTAGCCCACCATGTAGTATGGTCATAATTTACTTTAACTCTACCCAAAAAGTGGAAAGATCTTTAGAGAAGGGATTTTTTTTTTAATGCTGCAGCCCCAAAGCAAAATATCTTGCACCTAGTCAGTGTTCAGGAAATATTTGTTGAAATCTGTTACACAAAATAAAATTAGAAATTGTTTTTATTCAGAAAATTTAACTCAAGTCCATAGAAAGCCCTAGGCCTAGTCTTTCAGTTCCCACAACTTCATCAGCTAGTTTTTTGGCTTTTCTGGAATCTTTGAAATTGCTAGAATAATGTCCATAGCAGCAACTTAGGGCCCAAAATACCACAAAGCAGAAAGGCTCAGTTATAAGGACACATAATTCACACACAAAATACCCATGCTGCTTCTTCACTGACAAAAGGCAGGGTGGCTGCCCTGGGTACCTCTAGCAGATAAGTAGGTAGACTATCAGACTGCTTGAACAGTTAATTTACTGGCGAAATTTGGCCAAAATGGCAGTAAGAAATGACACTTCACTGATTGGTTAACATTTTTATTTCAAAAAGCAAAATATTGAATATAACACTTTCTGAGAAAATAATTAGGATACTATAATCGAATGAATTTTATATTTTTAAACACAGTAAGGATGGACAGAATATTTCAAACGTGAGTTTACTCAAACTTCATTTAAATACAATGCAATTTAATTGGGAGTTTTAAGAGATGATTTCCATCTTCCACAAAATCAAAGCTCTTCTTTTGCACATTTTTATTTATTCCTTAAAATTTATATCCACAACATATATTATAAGGGCTTACTCTTTTCATTTTGAATATATGTACTATATTTTAATACATTCTTTGGGGGTCATGTATGCCAAGAATAGTCCAGTTTGCTTTTCTAACAATAGACAAAACTAAGTTTGATACAAAAAGGAATGAAGCCGTTTAAAAATCTTGTCTTATTCAAGATTTATTACACAGTCCGTGATTCAAAAACAAATTCTTCCTTCACAATTACAATTGCTTCCCATCCCCCTAAAAAAGGAAAACAAAACAAAATGTGGAAACACATATATGATTTATTAGTCCTGACTGGGTTGAAATTTTTGCCTGTTATAGACTATCTACACTAAAAATCTGAGCTTCTTGCTGGATTCTGTTTGTGAGCGCATGACCTATTTCCAATAAGAAATGTTTTAAAATGTTATTTTTTCCACTTCCTACAAGATATTTCCTTCTACCACAATAGACTGATCAACACTATTAGCATCAAATACACATGCTATACACATTGTAAGTGGAAATATACACTTATGTCCTTTAAAATTTCTGGTTCTGCATAGGTATCTTCACCCTATTTCTTAGAAGTGTGGATATCCAAGTTTATTCTGGAATCTCTCTCGGTTTACCAACTTAGCATATGACAATGTTTAACAGAGTGGATATCTCTTTTCCCTTGAACCCCGTAAGCCCAGTGTTAATTTTCATTTAAGAGCTTCATCTATTTAAAATTTTTGAATGCTATATCTACTATATTTAAAAGAGGTTAACAACTCAAGTATCCACCCGCACACATAGAAGAAAATTTTCTACTGTGTAAAAGCTAACATTCATTATTCAATATTTTAATATACCATAGAACTTTCCATTTAGAATTTCCTTAAAATATATATTTTTCACTTGAAGCTGTCATAAAAATGGGGAGCATATCTTTTCTGACTTCAGAACTATCAAAGTAGATTTTTAAATTCTACTTCCTAAACCCCAGGAGTAGTGTACTTGGAGAGCAAGCACATCAGTAGCTCTAGAAAATGAGCCTGGGAAAATAACATTTGATTCATATTTGAATGTTCACTATCAGTACCAATGAATCCAACTGAGAGAAAATCTGAGTAACTACTATTAGCACTAATTGTAATTATATAGCACATTGAGGTGAAGCTGTATCCCATTATTTCCATTATTGAAGTCTTATAGGCAGGTTGTTTAATTTATATCATCTCACTGTCTATTCAACAGCTTTCCACTGCACAGATTGTTCAGAATGACTCACAAACTGTTGCTGCCTTCAAACTATATACTATAAAAGGTAGCCAAGAAATGATTGTATGTTGTACCCAACATAAAATAATTTGTGGCTTCAAAATACGTTTTTAACACAAAGCCTGCCTGCCCATTGCAGAAAATTTTGTCAATTGATAGGAAAATATTTATTACCTGTAACCATAGATACACAAAATCAATGTAAGTGTTATGTAACATTATGTTAGTAATGTATTTGTTACTGTTTTGAGATTTCTTACGGTCTAGATTAACGCTCTGCCACATAACTTTTTTTCTTTCTTTTCTTATTATATCAGGGCAAGTGATTGCTGTGCTAAATTTGCAGTTGTAATGATAATATTCTAGGGAATGCTAAATTGTGTCTTAATTTTATTGAAAAGCTTTTTATTTTTAAAGCAATTAAACTTATTGTTGATTAATATTTACCTTCTAATGTTCCTGAAACACTGAAAGAATGCACTTTATACGTAATCTCCCACTATAGTAGATTGCTTGAGAGTAGCTATTTGATACAACAGCATTCAGCTGAATTTTCAAACAGAAGAACTAAAATTATAGCAATTTCACTTGAAATCCATAAATCCATGCACAGAATTGTGTTCAACAGAATCACTAACTGCAATTCGTTATTCAAAGATGAATGAATCAATAGAAAAATAGAACTGATAAATCATTAGCAGTTTAATGCAGAGTGGAGCGGGAAAACTAATAAATCATGCATTTCAAGCACTTGTTTTCCTTACAGCATGTTTGAAAACATAAAACATGCGATCATGAGATGCAGGTCAATATGAAGAAACAACAATACCGAGACTGCTGAGAATAGCGTTTCGTTTTATAACACGCTTGATGAAACATTAAGAAAAGTGACATTCCGTGATTTCTTAAAACAGAGAATCCAACCATGCCATGAACACTTTAAACAATGATCCAGGCCATCTTTTTCAAATAAACATTTGAAATGTGAAAGAGATGGGGGTGAGGGAGGATGGGGAAGGGCTAATTGCATGCATGATTTGCTTCAATCAGCTCAATATTATTACAGGTGCCAATTTCATACTCAAAGGAACTGACACAATCATTTACTTCCCTCAAGTGTAGTTAACTGATCCATTAAAAATTTCAGACACCTATATTTATAAATGACCAACACAGTAAGAAATCAGCTGTTGTATGGCCTATTTGTGAATGGTGAGCATTTTAATTATAATTAATGGATAACTCACCCTCTTGCAGAGTTTTAGCCATCACCAAATCAACCATAAAAACAATAAATTTGCTCCACAATGCTTAATTAATTGTGCATTAACCCATTTCTCAAACATCTTTTGCTGAATCTTTGGTGGGAAACACAGTTTATTAGGCACATAGTTTAAAACATCTATTTGGTTACTGGTGTGATTACAAATTTTCTTCTAGATTCACATGCAGCAATGAACAAGCTTGTCATATTACAACACTTTACTGCCAATAACATGTCTTCACTTATTTCTGGAATTAAAAACAAAACTAAACAACAGAAAAACACTTTCTATTTTTCAGAACGAGAAAACTTTATACCCGATATTTTAGATTCCACTCAACAGCATTAAGATGTTGAAGACAAACTATTTAGGTATAGCAAGGCTTCGTAGGCAACTATTTAATAAAATCTTTGAATTAAAAGTCTCTCCTCAAGTCATAGGTCAAAGATCATTGATCTGCTGTTTGATTCTAAAAGGGAAAAGTATAGCAATCTGAGATTACATTTATTGTAGCATTACTGATTAGTGCTTATTAATAATTTGTTTCACACTGAGAGAATCATATTTACCATGGTATTTCTTTTTCTATGTTTCACAGGTTTTTCCCACACATTGGTAAATGGAAATTGGGGGAAGTATGGGTGGAAGACATAAAATCTATGGGAATGCATGCAACAAAAATATGCAGTATCACTTAATGTAAAGATCTGCTTTCTTCATGCAAAGATACCTATAAAAACTGAGACAATAAATTTTCTAGTAGCTGAACTTTACATTAGCTCAGTAACAAAAACCGTTAAACCAATTCAATGATTTTACATGAGCAGGAGACTTGGAACGGTTCAGAGATTTCCAGCATAAGTGTTCCATGGCCCAATTATACTAATTAGATTTCTAAGAATGAAACGATACAGAATTATTCCTTGCTTCGGTTTCTTGTTCTTTTGACAAGGGAGCAGAATAACCCGGTTTTTGGAGGAGGGCCCATCAGCATTGGGGCTTGGTTCTTGTGGGTAATTTTTATCTAGGGGAAAAAAAAAATAATAGAGAAAGAGAGAGAACAACATGAGCTCCAGACACAATACTAATTTGCGAGAATCTCTGTTAAAGTTACTAATATTTTGTGAGTTGCTAAAACATCACAAGTGTAAAATATAGTTCCAGAGTTTCTATTATCTCAAAAAGTAATTTTAAAGGAAATAAATATATGCATTTAAACCATATTCCAATGCTCAGTATACTAATAAAAAATAAAAATTACCCAAGGTCAAATTTTAAACGGCACATTACCTCTAAACTTACCCAATGCTCCCTATTTAGCTTCATGAATATCTAGGATCATTTCTTGACTATTAGTTATATATCACTGATTTAAGGCAGGAAAGGATGTATCATTACAGTATTCAGAATCCCAGTTACAGCCCAACATCAAGATTCACTCGGTATCAAGGCAAGTCTTATTTATCTTGCTAATCAGATTGTTTCTTTCTTTCAACACGAACTGCAAGGCTTAATTTCAAAACAATCATTAGGAATGAAAGTCAAAAGTTAACATGCATAAAAGGTCAAAAATGATGAACTCGCTTTCTAATTTGATAATTAATTGGTAATAGAATAGAATCAAATATTGAAAAGCCTGCTTAAAACAGTTTGAGAGACTGTTCTAAAGCTATTCGTTTTGATTTCTTTGATTTAAAACTACGAATCACCTTAAATGAGACAACCTTAAAGTAGATTATGTCTGCAATTTTCTCTAATTCAAGTCTAAATTAGAGAAGACGTTTTATGAATATATGCTATGCTCAAAGCTAATTGAAAGCAATTATCAAAGTGGCATTTTGTCTGTGACTTTAAGATACATTGTAAGATAATAAATGATTCTCATTATGTAATAAAAAGGTCACATCTTGCCTTTGGGCTAGTGACGCTAAGAGTTTTTCAAAAGCAATCTGAGACATTTTCTTTAGTGAACTGCGACTAATACAAGAACCATCGCTTATTAAATATCAGTTGTCACCTGCACAGTACCAGCATCAGAGATGAGTATTTCTTTCAAAAGGAAACACCACCTCATTAAAAGCTGCAAAAAATATATCTCTTAAAGTGCATACCTGACATTTTCAAGTTAAAATGAATATCCTTCACTTGTCATTCACTAATAGCAACGAAACAAACAAAAAAAAGCATGTCACATGACAGCATCATTAAAATCGTCACTGGGGCCTTTGGGGGATGGAAATTTACTTCAGAGTCTGGAAAGACAGAAGTATGTGACAAACCTTGAAAGGATGAACAACTTTATTTAACTCTGTTGGAATCAGGTTATTCTGAAAGAATTCAATGTTCTTCTCTTGACTGTAAAAATAAATTGCACCTATAAAAGGCCACCAGGCCAAACCAGCCCCAAACTCTCTGGATCTCTGATTTTTTTTTTTTTTTTTTTTTAATTATCTTATGAATTGGGTCATCGATAGCCAGAGATTAAGATGCCAGAATTCACCTATCTATACACATTGAAAATGGTCTTTACCAGATTTTCTCTCAATAATTTGGCTTTAGATTATATTTGTACCTTAACTCCTCAGAATCCTAGGTTTGGACAGTATCTAGTACAGTATCATTAATTAACTTATTCACTTGACAAAATTTATTGAGCCTCTACTATGTTGCAGAAACGGTACCAAGAACTCTGCATAAATAAACAATGCACAGTCTCTGCACACAAGAGGTTACAGTCTAGTAGGAAAGAGAAATTTAACAAGTACATTTACTGTTACAGATGCCGAAATAGAAGGCTATGTAGAAAGACACTATTATTTTGTTTTGTTTTAATGCTGGTAATGAATAATTTTTCAGAGAATTATCATTTCTAAATGAGTACCTGGGGAAGCAATTTTCACATATTACTTGTATGATAACCTTAGATTCAAATAAAACATTAGCAGCTAAACTGAGAAGGTATAGATTTCTTATTCACAGTCAATGGACTGAATTATTTAGAGGGTAAAATAGCATCAGGACATTTTGGGAAACAAGGTCATTGTTACAAAATTATTGTTGTTAAGATTTTGGAAGAAATATATCTTTCCAGTCACTTACACAAAGTTAGCATCAATTTATGACAAAGCATAACCAAAATGCCACATGGTTATTGTGTATGAGATTTTTGTTTGTTCTGTGTATTATTTAGGTATCTGAATTTTGTTTGATCATGACCATCCTTATGCTAGAAATCTTGTTTTGAAGGTGCTTATTCCTTTGAAAAATAGCACAGTACCTTATTCAGTGCTCTTGACATAATGTACCCTTTATGTGTATTGATAACTAACACGGAGTTCTAGTTTTCAGTTTCTAAGCAGGTTGACTGCCAGTCCTATTTTGAATGTTATCCACAATCCATTTTCTTAGTTGTTTAATCACTCTTATGGTCAAAATCCTCCACGTGTTTGTCAGTTTGTTGTACTGTGGGGTCTTGTTTGTGGCTGTGATGCTGGAAGCTATGCCACCAGTATTCAAATACCAGCAGGGTTACCCATGGTGGACAGGTTTCAGCTGAGCTTCCAGACTAAGACAGACGAGGAGGAAGGACTTGGTGGCCTACTTCTGAAAAAAAATTAGCCAGACAAAACTTTATGAATAGCAGCAGAACATTTTCTGATATAGTGCCAGAAGATAAGCCCCTCAGGTTGGAAGTCACTCAAAATATGACTGGGGAAGATTTGCCTCCTCATAGTAGAGTCAACCTTAACGATGTGGATGGAGTCAAGCTTTCAGGATCTTAATTTGCTGATGTGACATGACTCAAAATGAGAAGAAACAGCTGCAAACATCCATTAATAATCGGAACCTGGAATGTTTGAAGTATGAATCCAGGAAAATTGGAAATCGTCAAAAACGAAATGGAACACATAAACATCAATATCCTATGCATTAGTGAGTTGAAATGGACTGGTATTGGCCATTTGGAATTGGAAAATCATATGGTCTACTCTGCTGTGAATGACAAATTGAAGAGGAATGGTGTTGCATTTATTGTCATAAAGAACATTTCAAGATCTATCCCGAAGCACAACGCTATGTCAGTGATAGGGTAATATTCATACATTTACAATGAAGACCAGTTAATACAACTATTACTCAAATTTACGCATCAACCACTAAGGCCAAAGATGAAGAAATTGAAGATTTTTACTAACTTCTGCAGTCTGAAATTGATCAAACATGCAATCAAGATGCATTGATAATTACTGGTGATTGCAATACGAAAGTTGGAAATAAAGAAGAAGGAGCCGTAGCTGGAAAACATGACCTTGGTGATAGAAACGATGCCAAAGATCTCATGATAGAATTTTGCAAGACCAATGAATTCTTCATTGAAAATACTTTTTTTCACCAACATAAATGGAGACTATACACTTGGACCTCGCCAGATGACTCTCCCTCATAATTGTAATATTAAAAATAATAGAAAAAATTTAAAAAATCACAATCAGTGAATAATAAGTTCAATTTATTTGGTTCTTACTGCATGTAAAGCATTATGCTGAGTGATTTATACATGTGGTGTAGTGGTTGGATGCTACGGCTGCTAACCAAAAGGTCAGCAGTTCGAATCCACCACGAGCTCCTTGGAAACTCTGTGGGGCAGTTCTACTCTGTCCTGTAGGGTCGCTATGAGTAGAATCGACTCCACAGCAACAGGTTTTACATGTGTACTCAGTTGTTGTCCATGTCGTCCACCTCTTTGCACTAACCTCAGCAAGAGCCCACTACCATAAAATTACTACTATTAAAGACTATAGAATAAAATTATAAATTCAAAAAGGGGTAGAAGAGGAGGTTTATGTTTCACAGAACATAGCAAACAATATCTATTCCCATTAGACGTTTGTGTTACAGCCAAAGACTTTATTTAGCTACACCTCAGATTGGAGGCAAGAGGAGTGGGTCTTCCCGGACTCATTTGCCAGACAGCATTTGGCCCAGCTCACTGGTTTTTTCTTTCTGATTCTCTGTTCATAAGCATCATATATTCCCATTATCCTTTATTATTAGGAGCCCTGGTGGTACAACGGTTAGGTGCTCGGCTGCTAACCAAAAGGTTGGTAGTTCAAACCCATCCAGTGGCTCCAGAGGAGAAAGACCTGGAGATCTGCTTCCGTAAGGATTATTATAGCTTACAAAACACTATGGGGCCGTTCTACTCTGTCACATGGGGTTACTATGAGTTGAAAATTGACTCGAGGGCACCTAACAACAACAACCCTTTATTATGAAGAGTAGCATTTCTCATATGTTACCTGAACACTCGGTTCACTACTTAGTCCTTGGAGGCCACATCTATCCCCCTGAAGGCTTATCAAAGGATTCTGTTAAGACAAAAACAGGGGTGGGCCTATTCTTATAAAGGAATTCTCCTACCTGCTATTGAAAGAATTGTGTTTCATAATTTTATTTGTATATTATCTAATTTAATCCTTCCAACAACTCTGCATGGTAGCTATCAACATACTTATTTTACAGTAGAGAAAGAAAAGGCTTAGATAGGTTCTGTAACTTACATAATACTATTCAAATTATTAAATGCAAGAGCTGGGTTTGGAATCCAGGGGATACCAGTTGCTGTCGAGTCAATTCTGACTCATAGTGAGACCATGTAGGACAGAGTAGAATGCCCCATAGCGTTTCCAAGCTTGTAATCTTTACAGAAGCAGACTCCCACATCTTTCTCCCACAGAGCAACTGCTGAGTTCAAACCACCAACCTTTCAGTTAGCAGCCAAGCGCTTAACCACTGTGCCACCAGGGCTACTTAATCCAGGAGTTGCTGACTTTCAAATCTTCTGAGCTCTCCTTCCAATTCCCACCTCTATACCTTTGTTCTAGTTATTGCCCTGAAAAGCCTTCCCTTTCTTTTCTGCCAGTCAAACTTCTATCCCTGTCCTGCCCAGCTCAAATTACACAGTATGATGAAATTTCAAAGCATGGGGATAAAAAAGTAGATTCTAAATGTCCTCAGGGGGGTGGGGAGGGGGAAGTCACAGAGAAATAAAAATTAGGATGGTATCAGACTTCCCAGAAACATCAGTGCTAGAAGACAATGGAGAAATACCTTCAAATGCTGAGGAAAAGTTAATTTTAACCTAGAATTCCATAAACAGTCAAGCACTGTTAAATGCAAGGATAGAATGAAGACATTTCAGATATAAAAAGACGTAGATATAAAAAGACGTGGAGAATTCACCTCTAAATCCCATTTAAAACAGATTTGAAGGTGTTTTCCAGTAAAACAAATGAGTGAACTAAGAGATTCAGAAAAAAGAGGATCCAACCAGTATGAGTAATTTTCTTTTGGCAGTTCCAGGATGACAGATTTGCAAGAGATCTAGAGAGAAACCTGCAGGAAGGACTTCTGCCATATAAAGGGAGTAGGGACAATAGGCAAATTGATATGGTGGGGCTTTAAAAAAAATGAGAACTATTTTTAGGATGACATTGCAAAAAGAAAAAAAGAGAAATTCTAACAGCTTTATAGGAAAGAAAACGTGATTGTGGGTCAACGCTTGGTTCTGCAGTTGACATTTTCATAGTTTCAATGATTATATATTTTATACTGATTTTTAAAAAGTGGTTATATAATTATTTTCAGAGGCAGAATAACACAGTGGTTAAGATATAGACTACCTATCTGGAGATTTGGGACAGGTTACTATGCTTCATTTCCCTCATCATTAATACAGGAATTTTAATGTAATACCATTTTCATTGGTTTATTTTAAGGACTAAATAGTAAAAATGCTTAGAATGCTACCTGGCATATAAAAAGTACTCATCAAGTGTTAACTATTTGTAACAGAGTTAAATGGAGTAAAACAAGACTTTTTCCATAGCACGAAGTAAGTAAAATACACCTAACAGATCAAGAAATAACAGTAAAGCCTATTGATTACCGATGTGGAGTAAATTACCAGAAGAAACAGACAAAATAACTCACAGTGGTTGCTTCCGGGGAGCAGGCCTGGTGATAGAGAAATGATAGGATAGGGATGGCTATTTTCATTATGAGTATATACATTCTAGTTTTTTAAAATGTGCTTGTACCAATTGGACAAATATTAAACGATAAATAATTTTTTTTAAAAAAACCCTCTCTAGGTGATTGTGATGCACTCTAGAGTTTTGGTTCTTAAAATGTGATGCACACGCTGGAGCATGGACATCACTATTAGAAATGCAGCCTCCTGGGTCCCACTGCAGACCTTCTGGATCAGATTCTGCTTTGTAACAAGATCCCCAGGGATTCATATGTACTTTTAACTTTGAGAATACCTGATCTTTTTGTCATTTTACTTCTCTTTTAACTGAATGAATGTAGCAAACCCCAAAATATACAGCTAATAGCTAATATTAATGGAAACAAATAATCTAACTCACTCAACATTAATTATCTTTATTATTAATCTACTTGGCACCAGTTTACTTCAGCATAGTACTGGAGATTCCAAGTTGAATAGATTTAATTTTTTGTTTTGTTTTTACCTAGTTGGGGTGCTTATAGTCTAATGATGATAATATATATACAGTAGTAGGATGTGATATGCATCGTTCTATAGATATCCTCAGGGTGCAATAGAAACACAAACCAATGCCACTGAGATCATTTAAAAGGACTGCAACATAATTAAACCTGAGTTTTCAAAACGTCTCTCTGGCAGCAAGATAAGGGGCTGGATGACATACCAGAGGCAAGGAGAGCAGATGAAATGTAGTAATCCAGAAAATAAGTGTGATGTACTTTTAATTAAGGCAGCGACAATGGGACAAGAGTAGGGAGCAGATATGAGAGAGATTGAGGAGGCACAATCTACAAGACATGGTAGCAGATTAGATGTGTGGGATATTGGAAAAGGGGTAGATTCTAGTGTGGCTTCCATGATTTTGGCTTTGGTTGCTATGTGTGTGGTGATGCTCCTTATAGAAAAAGAAACATTTTTGGCAGGATGGGAACCAGGAAGTTGATGAGTTCAGTATTGGGTGTGACAATCTGATGGAGCTGTCCAGTATGTCTTTTGGATGTATGGGTCTGGTTTTCAAAAGGGAGAACTGGTATCAAAACAGATTTGGGTGTGATGAACCTATAATATCATTCACTGAGTTGAGATTATTGAAGTACAAAGTGACCAATACAAAAATAATAGACATTAAACTGGGAAGCTGGGAACAAGGACATTTCAAAGTAAAGCAGGAGAATGGTAGCTAGTGGAGGAATATGAGTACGAGTAGTCAGAGAGGTAAGAGACAAACTAGAAAGAAATGCCATTATATAAACATTTCCAATCAATCTTCAGTATAGCCTCTTCTATTAATTAGAGTGAGAACTTCAAATTACACGAATCGTGGCTAGATACACTTTAGTTTGTCACGATGATTTGCACATAAGTGATGCAAGTTACTAAATTGTTTAAAGTAATTCCAAACATAGAGATCGTTATATTTGAGAGTTATATCTTGCAGGATGTTTAAGGAGATATTCATGTAATTCAGGATCAGCAAGCAAGCTTTTTCAGTAAAGTGCTAGATGGTAAATATTTTAAGTGTTAGGGGATGTATGGTCTCTGTCACAACTACTCAATTTTACCTTTGTCGTGCAGAAGCAGTCAGTACATGAATGGGCACGGCAGTGTTTTAATAAAACTTTATTTATGGACACTAAACTTTGCATTTTATATAATTTTCGCATGTTATGAAATATTATTATTTTTATTTTTTTCAGCCATTAAAATATATAAGAACCCTTCTTGGCTCCTTGACTGTACGAAAACAGGCAGCCAGCTAGATTTGGCTCACAGGCCATAATTTGCTGACCCCTGATGTGATTATAGTCAAGTACTGAAATATTAAATCTAGAACTTAGATAAATAATTTATTAGACCTGACTTTTAGGTGGAAGAAACAAATTTTAATTTAAAATAATGATATAATGAGTCTGTAGCTCTAAGATGGATAAAAATGAAAACCGATTTACATGGCATATCTTTGGTATACTGAACACCACCATTCAGACTTCGATCTGTGATAATTCTGAATTAGAATATATACTAATTTCGGCAATGTACCAACTGATGAAATTTGGTTTAAATGCATAATCTTTCAATTGATTCTTTTTGCTTTGTGAAAGAATGGGCTCAACGTTATTGTGGTTCTTAGAAAGTATCTAGATAGCATTTTGCTTTTTAAATATTCTTCCTGTATCTGGAGAGAATTTTCCTTCTCTGTTTCCTCTCTTTGAAAGTTTGTTATTTATTCAGCTACCTTAAAAATGAATGGGGTTTTCAGAACAAAATAAATGCCTTTAAAGTACGTTTGGATGAGCTTAATTTGGCAATTATCTAAACTTTAAAAATTACCTAGCTTGATTCTGGGATAAGATTGTCTCTTTCCAATAATGGAAACCATTTTGAATTCAGTCTTGTAGCTGAGCCACACGACAGCGGGAATAAAGTGCGTGCTAAATTTTTCAGGTCCATAACTGCCAAGAAGCAAAGCAATGAAACATAACAATTTTCTAAAATCCCTTTGCCAGCTTCTTTCTGATTCTAGCCATTATTTTCTGGGATGATAGTAATTTCCAAGTTTAATGTTAAAGACTTTCATCTAATGTCAAATTCAGAGGAATCACTGTGAAGAGTTAAAATACAATCTTTAAAAATAGGTTTGAGAGGTTTACTTGCTGATTAAATCCATGGAAATTTTAAATATATATAGTAATAAGGCAAAAGAAAATTTTCCTAAGTGATAGGCTATTTGGCCAAATTGCAGGAGAAATAGTCCTACCTGCATTTGAAATCTCTTTAAGATATAAAGTGTGTTCTGTCTTCCAAAATATTTTTATGGTTGCAAGTTTATTGTCAGGGAGGATCAAAGACTTTTTAAACACATTTTTATTATTTACATGTCTCTACAGAGAAATTATACCCACAATTTCAACCCAGTAACTGTTTATCCTTTCTTAGAATCTCTCTAAATCTTTGGTCCTATAGAAAACAAAACAGTAAATATTTGCAACTTGTAGTTCTATTTCTGTTAATGAATATTACTTTGCATATACTTTCTTCTATGGTGTTTTCATTTAATATATCATTTAGGAACATGGTCACTGGGAACATCAGGTAAGCTTTGAGTCCTGGCCTGGCCGCTGCCAGCTGTGTGACCTTACCAACAGTTCTCACATTTTTGAGCTTGAATCTCTGTTTGCTAAGGGAGGATGACAAAAGCATCTACTTTACAGGACCACTGCAAGCACTAAATGAGGCTATGCATGTCTTACACGTGTATAGTGATTGTTCCGTATTATTTTAGTGTAATATTTTCAAACAAATGGAAAACACATTTTGTTAACCCCTCTCTTATTTGGGAAAACTATGCTCTCTGGGTTCCTTGGGTGGCATTGGGAGATGGCATATCATGGCCCTCTGCCTTCTCTCTGAGCAGTCTAGAAGCACCTGGCAGCATTCCAGCGACACGCCAGTTTCCACTTTTAGCCATAGGAAGGAACCATCAAAAAAAACCAACATGGGGCATTTACTAACCTTCAGAGACTGTGGGCTTGTTACTATATTCAGCCATAACCTGGGTTATTTGGGACATCTTAGGACTGATCTCAAGCACTTTCCCCTCAATGTTTAACTCTCTCATGGTTGTCCAATAAACATTTTGACATCCTGCCGACAAAAATTGTGATCTCATGGTAAAATGATATTGACCCTCCTAACAATGTGCCTAGGACATTGGTTAGTGGACATAACTTAGTTAAACTAGTATTGGAGTAGTGGTGAAATGCCTTGATTAGTTTCTAGACTTTCCTATTTCAGGGAATTGTGCCACCCTTCATTTGGTTGCTCAAGTCAGATACGTGATTCAACCTTGACACCTTCTTCTCCTTACCTCCAATAGCCAGGCTGTTACTAAGTCCTGTCTTTTTTTGCTCCCAAATATTTCCTGCACTTCTTGAATTTTTTTTTTTTTTTTTTTGGTATTTCTACTAGCACCCTCCTATGGCCTGAACAATTGCAGAAATGCTCTTAACTGGTCACTATTTTCTTACTCCCCAGCATCCTCAAATCCATTCTTCACCAGAATGATCTTGCCACCATACAAATCTGGTCACATCACTTGCTTAAGCCCCTGTTTAGTGCCACATGACTCTTAAACTAAAGATGATAATCCCCCTTCCTGTGGACCTCCAGGTCCAGTGTGGTCTGGTCTCCACCAACTCGCCTGCCTCACCCCCCATTTTTCTTCTTTCTGTGCTACATCTATCATATTTTCTTTCAGATCCTTGTATGTGCCATGAACCTTTCATTCATAGGCCTCACATCATTATTGAAATCTTATATTTGTGTGATATTTTACTAATGTATATCTTCACTGATTTTTTTTTTTATTGTTTTCTCTCCATCGTAGTATTCTAGAGCAAAATGTCAGCAACTTCATAGAGCAGGAATTTGATAAGCATTTTGTGAAGAAATGAAAAATGAATTTCCCATATTCTTGACTTGGTTTAAATGATCTAGCTGTATTCTCCTCTTACTTTTTATTTATTGATCTGGAAATCATGTTTAAAAATATCTATTTTGTTCACCCTACAGCATTGTCATGCTTGGACACAACAAAGTCACGTTAAATGAAGTTCTTTAAAAAGTTTCGATACATGTAGGACTGTGTTCTGAATATTCAAGGAAATAAAAAAATAACAAATTATTAAATATTGTTTAATGAATTTTATTTAAAATTTTTAAAATGCAAACTTTTATTCAAAATTGGTAACATCCCAGAAAGATCTCTATGGGACATCGGACCCTGCTCCCTAGCGTTAGTGGATAACAAGTGTAACTCTAAAACTTTCAACAATACAACATGTTCCTTCTGATGAAGTGCTTAGGATATGTTTGTTATACTCTCTAATTTTAACTTGCAAAATCAGAGGAAATGAAGAGTTGGTGAAATAATGCCACAAGGCAAATGCTAGGGGAAAAGGCATGTTCAGGCCATCTGATTCTATAGTTTGTATCTACAAGAGTGACTTCTAACTGCTCTGAAAGGAAAGAAATCAAATCTGCATATTGGGCCAATGATGCCCATCAGTTAGAAGACTAATTCTAACTTTACCTATTCTACAGAAAGATGTGCAATTTTGAACTAAATATAAATATAGTGCCTCTGGGGAGCTAACAACAAGTTTCCATTAAGTGCATACAATTTATCACTTTTAACATGTTTAATAGTCTTGGATCACACCAATATAAATGCATAAGAGATTACACTGGGCATGTTCTTCATCTCAATTTTTGCTCTTACATGTTTTTTAGGTCTTGTGTCCTCTTTGGGAGTATAAAAAAATAAGAAACAAAACAAACCAGTTGCTATTGAGTCTACTCTGACTCGTGTTCCATAGAGTTTTCAATGGCTGATTTTGTAAAAGTAGATAGCCAGGT
Source organism: Trichechus manatus latirostris (assembly GCF_000243295.1). NCBI lineage: Eukaryota > Metazoa > Chordata > Mammalia > Sirenia > Trichechidae > Trichechus > Trichechus manatus. The sequence goes on from NW_004443986.1 coordinate 462,739, forward strand.
CTTTCTTCAAAGGCATCTCTGGGTGGACTTGAACCTCCAACCTTTTGGTTAGCAGCTGAGCGTGTTAATTGCATCAGCCAGGGACTCCATTTGAGCTTATCATTCCCATTAAAGAATCTAAATATGAGAGATACTATTATCTTTTCACTAAAATGAAATGAATTTTTCTAAATTGAAACTAATGAGTAGATTAATTTAGGTTTCAAAATATAGAATAAAAGACCAATTTAGGTTTAAGTGACAATATTTAAATAGGATGCATTAAAGTGAAGAGCTATAAAAATGTAAGTCTAATTGTAAACAGAGTGTTTGGAATGACTTTTTAAATATAATATGGTGAGGACAAATTCTTTAAAATATTTTTGCCCAAAATGCAATCAAATCTAATCAGTTTGGCATTAATTAAGCTCTAATAATGTACTTCAGTATCTTTTCTAAGTAGTGTGATCCATTTCCCCTTCATCCAGGTTGATTTGTGCACATTATGGTGTCATCATAATTTTAAAACATACTGAGAAAATGACAGAGCTGCAAAATTAAAATAAATGATTAATGGTATTTTTTTCATGTTTTGTACTAATAGGTATTACTGAGCCTTTAAATTAATAGCGCTGTCAAGTCAGAGGTGTTACAGATCTAGCAATGAACCAAAATGGAAATTACATATTCCACAGACACCTAAAGATGACACTTTAGAATATTTTAAATTTTAATTAGTAGGTGCAATTGTTTTGTTCTCCCGTAACCACCACAAATTAATTGGAAATTAGTCATAACCAGTCTTTTTCTTAATAATCTGAAATGAAGAGATTGGTGTTACAGTTTAACAGTCTTGTTTGGAAGCCAGAAAGCACGCATGCAGTAAATTGCATTGTCAATTACAAAAACAACAACTGTTGTGAAATTAGGAAAAATTATGCACAGGTAAACAAAACTAATTAATGCAAAAGTAACAGGGGAACACACAAAATAATGCCCAAAAACATTAAGGTGCCACTCTTTGAAAAAATAAAGACTTAGAAATGCAAATTTATGCAAAACACGTTACTGATGAAGACTCAGATAAAAGGATGCTTTTAATTTATGCTTTATTTAACTGCTTTTGGAAACTCACTACCACTCACACCTTGAAAAGTATAACCACGAGAACAGGAGTCTGCTTATTTAAATATGTTTCAGATGGTAGAGAACTGTTAGCAGTTAATTTTCTCTTACTCAAAGTATCAAGATTTAGAATCATTACATAACAAACTATCGTATTTCCTTTTTTTTAGAATTATATTTATCCTGTATTTAAATATGAGACAAAACGCGATTTCCAGGCACATCAGTGAAATATTCATTGTCTGCACCTACTTGTTAAGCATTTTCCTACTGATAATTTATGTTACTGTTTCTTCATCACTGAAAATACACATGTTCCCTTATCTGCTTCTCCTTCCCATCCCTTCTAAAGTAAGTCATTAGAGCAGCTTAAGATCCTTTAAAAATGGTGTGTCTACCAAGTCAGCAAGTGTTAAGTTACAATAACTGTATGATTTTAACTGAAAAAATAATATCCTTATAAAATTTCTAAAACAAGACTAATTTCTAGGAAACGAACCTGGTGCATTAAAATTATTTAATAATATTTAAAATTAATCAATTTAATGAAAGAGTCTTGGGAGATTCAAGCGTTAGTTAAGCCTGATGATACTTTTCACAGCACTATTCTATTTGAGATGAATTTTAATGGAATTTTGTTTTTAGATAATTATTAAAGATGATAAATATTATGTTGAAAGTATGTCCTTTGCCAACATGAGTTTATCTGTAAATGATGATGGGAAAACAATGAAAGTTATTGCTACATTTTCTGTAAAAAGTTGGTCAAATCTCAAAAAGATGTCAAATTTTGTTCCACCATAAAATAACATATGGGCTTAACTTTTTTCCCCTGCATGATTCAGGATTATAAGAAAGCTAGTCTACATAATAAAAAGAAGAAAAACAAGGAGCCCCGGTGGCACAGTGGTTAAGCACTCAGCTGCTAACCAAAAGGTGGGCAGTTCAAACCCACCAGCCGCTCCTTGGGACAAAGATGTGGCAGTCTGCTTCCATAAAGATTTACAGCCTTGGAAACCCTGTGGGGCAGTTCTACTCTGTTCTGTAGGGTTGCTATGAGTCAGAATCGACAGCAATGTGTATAGATATAACAACACATAATATATATCATAAAATAATTAATGCTTTCTTAGTGTGCTAAATGTGATACGTAGCAATTTTCAACAACCCTTCAATACTTGTGATTTGTGTGTAGCTGATTTTAGGAATAAAGAAATAGTTTCTTGGAAATAAATTAAATAGCTGTCTGAAGCCCAGAAGTCACTGATCTAACAGAGCTGAGATCTCAGACTTGACCTTCATTCCTGTTCTCTACCCATTGGGATGTACTTGTCATAGTAACCTTCCTAAGCAGTTTTTCCCCTTGATCCTTACAGGAATGCCATATAAACCACTGCTATCAAAGAGTGAAAAATATTTTTAACCTCAGACTATACTGAATTTCTGCTAAAGTGCTAGAAAAATCTTGACTATTTTAGTTGAAGATGCCAACCTGTTCAAAATAACTTTTAAAATGGTAAAATCTAGAATAGGTTTCAAATAAAAAGGTGATAAGCAGAGGTTTTAATGACTTGATTGAGGTTTTGCAATGAGAGTGGTAAGGCTATACAATGTCTAATGTGTTTTTTCAGTCCCCAGGCCTGTGATCAATTAATTTATGGAATAGGTATAAGGAGAGCAACATGCTACTATAAAGAGATAAGCAAATTCTATTTTCCTACTTCTCAAATTTACTCTATTCTCCTCATAAATATTTTCCCATGTACTGATTATATTTAAACTTTAGTAATCTCTTATCAGAAAATATAATGTGCAAAGACACAGAGTTAGAAAACCAAATGGAAGAATTCAACTGGCATTTCTCAAGCTGAAAGAACTGAAGAGAAAATTCAAGCCTTGAGTTACAATAGTAAAAGACTCTATTGGCAAAAAATTGAATGACACAGAAAGCATCAAAAGACGATGGAAGGAATACACAGAGTCACTATACCAAAAATATTTGGTCAGCATTCAACTATTCCAAGGGTTAATATATGATCAAGAACGGATGATACTCTTGGATGAAGTCTAAGCTGCACTGAAGGCATTAGGGCAAAACAAGGCTCCAGGAATTGATAACTATCAGTTGAGTTGCTTCAACAAACAGATGCAACACTGGAACCACTTAGTTGTCTATGTTAAGAAATTTGGAAGACAGCTACTTGGCCAACCAACTGGAAGACATCCATATTTGTGCCCATTCCAAAGAAAGACCATCAAAAAGAATGCAGAAATTATCAACAATATCATTAATATCACATGCTAGTAAAATATTGCTGAAGATAATTCAAATATGGCTGCCCAAAGTTCACGCAAGATGTAGGAGAAGATGTGGAGTGAGGGATATCATGTCATGAAACGAGGGATATCATGTCATTGGATCTAGGCTGAAAGCAGAGAATACCAAGACGCAGTCATTAGAACAGAATAAGGGGATTCTGCGTGGTTTAAAATTGGAAAAGGCATATAACAGGGTTGTATCCTTTTACCTTACTTATTCAACCTGTATGCTAATCAACTAATCAGAGAAGCAGGGCTATACGAAGAAGAACATGGCATCAGGGTTGGAGGAAGGCTGATTAAAAATCTGAGATATGCAGATGACGCAACTTTGCTTGCTGAAAGTGAAGATGACTTAAAGGACTTACTGATGAAGGCAAAAGTCTGCAGGCTTCAATATGGATTACACTTGAACGTAAGGGAAATGAAAAATCTTACAACTGGGTCAATAAACAGCATCATGATAAATGGCAAAAAAAATGAAATTGTCAAAGATTTCAATTTACTTGGATCCACAATCAATATCCATGGAAGCAGCAGTCAAGAAATCAAATGACATGTTGGACTGGGCACATCTGCTGTAAAAGACCTCTTTAAAGTGTTAAAAAGCAAAGATGTCACTTTGAGAACTAAGTTGCAACTGACCCAAGCCATGCTATTTTCAATCGCTGCATATATATGTAAAAGCTGGACAATGAAAAGGGTAGATTGAAGAAGGATTGATGCATTTGAATTATGGTGTTGGTGAAGAATATTGAATATTCCGTGGACTGCCAGAAGAATGAACAAATCTGCCTTGGAGGAAGTACAGCCAGAATGCTTCTTAGAAGAGAGGATGGTGAGACTGTCTCACTTACTTTGGATGTCATCAGAAGAGACCAATCACTGGAGAAAGAGATCATGTTTGGTAAAATAGAGAGTCAGAAAAAAAGACAGAGACCCTCAATGGGATGGACTGACACAGTGGCTGCAACAATGAGCTCAAACATGAAGATGCTGCAGGACCTGTCAATGTTTCCTTTTTGTTATATATAAGGTCACTATGAGTTGGAGTTGACTCAATGGCACCTAACAACAACAATAACAGTCCTCAAGTTGCCTTTCAAAAATATTTATTGTATCTTTAACTAATAATCAAGACAGATAAGAAGCCCTGGTGGTACAGTGGTTAAGAGGTCAGCTGTTAATGACAGGTTGGCTGTTAATGAAAGGTCAGCAGTTCAAATCCACCAGATGATCCTTGGAAACTCTATGGGGCAGTTCTACTCTGCTACATAGGACATGGCAATGGATTTGGTTTTTTGGTAAGATGGATACAAACACATAAACTATGGCAAAAAGCTATTTAACAAATAACATTATATTTTCTAATATAATATGTGAAACACTCACTTAAATAGTATTCTCAGGTAAAAAGGATTTTTTTCATGGTATTCAATTTTACCCATTTCAAGTGGATGGAAGTGGCCATTAAAATTTCCTCTTCTAAAAATGGCTTCTTTTACTTCTTAAGTGTCAAAGTCCTATGCCAAAGTAATGGAGTCTCATTGGACTGGCTGTTTCACACCTGTGCTCATTTAGTCACTGTGCATGTCAGAAAGCATCAGTAACATTGTATATTCTCCTCTCTCTGAACCTTTTATCCTTAGACAAATAAGTTTAATGACAGATTTTAACAGGTTTGGGAGTTGAAAAACAAGTTAGGAACAGTCCCAGTCTTATAACTCTTTGCTTCATGAACTTGAACATTCACCTAACTTCACCTCCACAGTTTAAAAGTTGTCCATATTGCCAAACAACTTACTTGCAACAATCTTAAAAAGTGTGTTTGCATACAAAGTAATTTAAAAAGACATATCCCATGTGGTCATATACATCATTACTGGCCTAGAAAAACATCTAAAATGTTAATTTTATCCTTCTAGGTGAGTAGAAGAGCTATGCCTTTTTTTAAAAATTTTTTTTATTGTACTTTAGATGAAGGTTTACAGAACAAATAGTTTCTCATTAAACAGTCAGTACACATATTGTTTTATGACATTGGTTAAGAACCCCAT
>NW_004443986.1:469431-548173 GCF_000243295.1 Trichechus manatus latirostris
GTGTCCTATATTCAGCCTGTGGTCTGATATTGTTTGTTCTCAGATCAAAGGACTTCCTTTAATAAGTCTTGTAAGTTCGGTTTGTTTTTCACATGGTTCCTTAATTTCTGTTTATCTGGAAATGACCTAATTTCACCATCATATTTGAATGAGAGTTTTGCCGGATATATTATTCTTGGCTGGCAATTTTTTTCTTTCAAAGTTTTATATATGTCATCCCATTGCCTTCTTGCCTGCCGAATAATCTGAGCTTAGACTTGTTGTTTCTCCTCTGTATGTGACTTTTTGTTTTTCTTGAGCTGCTCTCAGGATTCTTTGTTTGTCTTTGGTTTTATTGAGTGTGATTATGATATGTCTTGGTGATTTTCTTTTGGGGTCTATCCTATATGGCGTTCGTTGAGCTTCTTGGATCGTCAGCTTTTCATCTTTCATGATATTGGGGAAGTTTTCTGTGAGCAATTCTTCAATGATCCTCTCTGTGTTTTCTGGTTTCTTCCCCTGTTCTGGAACTCCGATCACTTGCAGACTTTTGCTTTTGATTGTATCCCACATAATTCTCAGGGTTTCTTCATTTTTCTTTGTTCTTTTTTCTGATTTTTCCTGAGAGTTGTAGCCAAGTGTTTGTCTTCAATTTTGCTGATCCTATCTTCCATTGTTTCAAACCTGCTCCTCAGCCCTTCTATCACACTGTCCATTTCTGAAATCTTGCTGTTTATCTTTTGGATTTCTAATTGTTGTTTTTGTATGATTTCTAGTTGTGAATTTATTTTAGAATTTTGTTCCTGTATTATTTTCTTGAATTCTTCCACTTTTTTGTCTGTATTTTCCATGAATTTGTCTGCTTTTTCCATTAATCTGTCTATTTTTTCCCATTTTTGTCTGTTTTTTGCTTCAACTCTTGGATAATTCTGAATATTAGAGATTTGAATCCCCTATCAGTTTAGGTCTAGTGCCTTTTCTTTTACTAGATGGTCATCTGGTGTTTTATTTTGAACACCTACTGAAACCATCCTGTCTTGTTTTTGTAAATGTTTTGATATTGTCTGCTGTCTTCAGGGCATTCAGTGTTTATTTTCCTTGTTTGTTGATTGCAGATTTGTTTGTTTCATCCTGCTTTTTTGTTTTATTTGGTTATGTCTGAGCAGGCAGGCTGTCCGTTCTTTGCTGTTTGCTTGTCTGTGGGCATGACACTTTTCACCTCCTTCTCCAATGAGCAGGGTCAGTCACTCAGGTATGGTACAGCAGGGCAGGTCCAGCTGAGGGGAGCTGCTGGGATAGGTTTTTTGTGGCATGTACCAGGGCTGACAGTGTGGACTGGGAATCAGTGTAGGGCAGGTTCCAGTAGGCCATGCATCTGTTGCTTGGGAGTGTGATGTTCAGCACACATTGCAGTTAGGCAGGAAGGAGGGGGTAGATTGTGATGTGTGGAGCTAAGATGGGTATGGAAAGACGAGAGAGAGGAGAGAGGAACTGGAGCCAAAGGTATACACACAAACAAAAAAGAGTGCTAAGGGAGCTTGCTATTGGAGTGGAGAGATGAGAGACCGAGAAATGGGGGAAAACAAAAATGAAAAATAAAAGAAAAATGAATAAATCGAGAAACTGGAAATGAAAACAGACAGAAAGGGAATAAGAGACAGAAGAAATCTAAACAAAGAAATGAGAAAAAAACAAAAACAAGAGAAAAGAAATGCCCCCAAAGATGTCCCCATGCATCTGAGCGCAGTAAGGGACTAGCTTCCAAGCCACGTGGTACTTCCAGGCTAGAAGGGGCTCCCAAGCCGAGAAAAGAAAAAGAAAACACAGAAACAAATCAAAACAGAACAAATCAGAGCAAACAAACAAATAAAGCCCCGAGGGTCCCACCAGTGTTGCGGCACAGGCCGGGAAGCAGTTTCACAGTTGAGTGGTGTTTTGCAGTCTTTCACGAAGGAGCAAAGATGGCACGCAGAGCCAGGTGTTTGAAAGAAAGAAGCGGGAGGTGGTGAGAGGTAAGGAAGAAATCTAAAGAAGTGGAAAAAAGCAACACCAGCAGCCAACAAATGGCACTCAGGGAGCTGGCCAGTGTGGGCAGGTGGAATCCAAGTGGCACTGGGGGGAAGCTCGTGCTTCCCGGCCAACAGACTGGGCTGCAGGAAGCAGAGGAAGCTAAATGGAGGTGAGGAAGGGTGGGGGGTGGGAAAGCCTATATCGTGGGTTACCGGTTGTTCTGTCTCCTGCTGGAAGCTCCGTGAAGCTGCTTTCTCATACCTCCTGTTCTCTGATCTCTGATAGAAGTCCAAGATGGTGGATCCATGCTGCCAAAGTTGATAGGGGACCTCTGCATGTATCTCTCCTTGCTCTCTGTTCTCGGTCAGTTTCTTATTGGTGCTTGGCTGAGTTCTTTATCTCTTCATTTGATGGTTAGGGTTTCAGGACTGGCCTGTGACTATGTTTGACTTAGTTTTTCTGATCTTTGCTGCAGACGGATGGCGTGGTGCTTCTGACTATAGTGCCATGTTGCCCGGAAGTCTCGAGCTATGCCTTTTTTGCTCAGTTATTTTCTCTCTGTAAGGTAGGTGCTGTCTCAAACTGTTTAAGTGTATGACACATGAAAGGAAAAATAAATAAATAAATGAAGTCTTCTCCTAAAGGAGAAGATAAGATTCAAGGTTTACAGCATACATTAGACTTATGTAGCATTTTTGAAAGAGATAAGAAGACGGAAAACATACTGTGATAAAATCTCCAAGTACTTCTGGCTAATAATAAGCAAAACTGATGGTAAGACTTTAAGCAAATTTTCAAATAGCCATAAACAAATATCTCTAAGGGGAGGGAGGTTTCTAGTTCTAGTCAAGATGGAGTAAGCACACACCACCCTGTCTCTTCCCATGAACGAAACTAAAAACCCTAGACAGAACTCATGGAACAGCTATCTGGAGATGCTGAGAAGTAAACAATAGCAGGCAGACTGGGGAAGGAAACCAGAACATGGTATGACTTTGAACCAGTGGTGAGTTTCTTGTCTCCCACCTCCCCCCATCCCTGGTATTTCCTGGCTGGACTAAAAGGCAACCCAAGGCATGGATCTGTATCCCTTTCATGACCCGTGGGGACATACGGTATCCCAACCAATTTTTATGCCTCTAGAGTTCTTTGGAAAGCAGGTAGCCCAATTTTAACACATTTAGCCACAAGGTGGGAGCCTTTTGAAATGCATGAAACTCAAGAAATCTGAGTTGGAGCCTCATTTTTGCACAGATTGAGCATTGTCTTAGGTCTTTGAAGTTTAAATTTTCTAAACTTTTGACAGATTTGCTTTTATTTCTGTGAGATAAGCCTCCTCACTATGTTTGCCAGTTACCTTGTTCTAGTGAGAATGTATTTATTGTGAGAATAAGCTATTCCCAGTTTTCATTCATTCATAGTGGCCATTTTCTCCTTGAAGCCATTCTTGTTTCCAGCTGTTACTGGCTCCCTGCTTTTCTAGCTTCTGAACAGTGAACAATGCCTTTGCAATAAACAATAATGCATTGCAGTGATACTTTTCAAGAAACTTGGACTCCTATAAGTTATTCTTATCCTGCATCAAGTCTTAGGGCCTAATTATTGTTTCTATGTGTAGCAAGTGGAATGCACTGCTGTGAGCAGTCCTGCAGTTTTCCAGGGCAGCTATTTCTGCTTCTTAGCTGTTAGTACTACATTTGTTATAATGAAGAATACATAGTAGTGGTAATTTTCCTGAGATTCAAATGCCTTTAGTTTTATTTATTATGCCTGTAAATACTCCTTTTGCAGTAATAAAGAAATCATTGTAGTGTTAATTTTCCTGAAATTAAAAAAAAAAATTCCTTGGCTTTATTTATTTGGGCTGTAAGTACTGCTTTTGCAGTAAGGAAGAATGCATTGTATCCTGTTTTGAAAAGTTTCATGAAAAATAATAAAAAGGCTAAAAAGAAGGAGACAAGAAAAAATGTATGCGCAGTCATTGTGCCTTCATGTTTTACCTCATGTTTTGCAAATTTTTAATAAATTATTAAAAAAAAAAAAAAGATTTTATCATTGACTCTTAATGGCAGGATTTATGATTCCCAGGGTCTACTGGGATATACATGATCCCAGATAATGGGTATCACAATCCATAACTCATAACAAAAATTTTAAATTGGTCCTTTAATCAGCATGCCTTCCATTAGCGAAAATACATAGTATCAACAAAAAATTCAAAGGAGACAATAGTTGGGTCTTGAAAGGGGCATACTAGGTACAGAGAGCTCCAAGGGAAGCCCTGTTTTTCTGTTTCAAGGAGTAGGAAAAGGGGTCCCTACAGGTCAGAGAGAGAGGGAGAAATATCCTGTGGTTTTTTTTTTTTTTTTTTTTTTTTAATAATATCTCCTACCCCAAACCCCTGGCAATTACATGGTTGATGGCTGTGGCTGGTGCCTAAAAGTCTAAGGGAGGAGCACCCTTCTCTCTGACTAGAGGAACAATGATCCAAAATATATGGAGGGAATCTCTGTGGCCGTTTTCTCTCCCTATGCCCTACCACTTGGCCCCAGAGATAAATGTTATGGGATGAAGTCCATAGCAAAGCAGGGAAACTAAAACCTTGGCTTTTGAGCCAGAGGAGCAGGAAAGGAGCTCTTGGGGAAATTTCCTCTATGTTTGGCATTAAAGGAACAGATTTTGTTTTATTTTTACTATGTGTGCATTTATCTCTCAAAGAATTCCAAAAAGATTTTGAAGTAACTTATAAAAATACATATATTCCAGCTGTTGATACTACTTAGGTACAAATAAACACCATATAGGGTGAGTTTTCTTGATTTTAAGGTTTAAGGTAATGGTTTCGTGGGCCTGTCCAGTCAACTGGCCTAATATTGTTTTCAGAGTTTCTGCTCTACCTCCTATTTCAGTGAGTAGTACCTGGAATCTTAAAAGCTTGCAAACAGCCATCCAAGTTACAACAATTGGTCTCTATTCACTTGGGGAAACAGATGAAGAAGGAGAATCAGAAATAGGAGAAGAAAATGATCTGCAGTTCTAATTCCTCCATGAACTATTACCTCCCTTGCCACGAGAACAGAAGAAATGGATGGTGACCGTCTATTGTCACTGAACATTTTGATTAGGGACCCAATAGATGGATCTCAATCAAAAGGAGGAACATTAGGGTATGGAACTTCTTATTCTTACTGGAAACAAGGCTTACCGGATACATTGAGACTGGAGGAACCCCCAAATCTATTGCCTGGAAACAACTTCTAAACCTTGAACTGAAACTATTCCATGAAGTCAACTTAAACTAAATGACAGTTTAGCTCAATAATTAATGTTTGCCTTGAACATTGCACCATTTTAAATCATTACCTATATAAGATCAAAATGACAACAATAACTCTAAAGTACAGATGAAAACTTGAAGGGTCAGAGAGACTAAGTTAACAGTGGTGAAAAATATGGGCAGAGATAGTGAGAATGGTGACACAGCGTGAAGTATGCAATTATTATCAATGAGCTGCACATGTAAAAATTGCTGAATTGGCTATGTTTTGTTTGTGTATGTATGTTTCAAAAAATATTAAAAAGTACATATATCCCAACAGGATAGGTAATTCAGGCACTAAAGGGGAAAAAAAAATAAGTGCATGAAAATAATAAACCTTAGGTACAATTAGATGAGAGAAATGCATATCATGGGTCCTAGAGAATTGCTGGAAGAAGGCACATATTTGCTGTGAGCCTGCCTGAAAGCCAGATGAACAAGTCAATTTCTTTTTATGTTTTTAGTTAATATTTTATTGTGTTTCAGGTGAAACTATACACAGCAAATCAGGTTCCAGCAATTTCTACATAAATTATTCAGTGATATTGGTTACATTTTTCACAATGTGTCATTTTTCTCATTCATTACATTCTGTTTTGTACCATTTCCAGTACTCTAGTTTCCCTGCCCCCTAGCTGTCTCATCTTCACTTTAGAGTAATTTTTGACCATTTGGTATTCTATAGATGATTTTTCTGAAAGAAGCTCATTATTCATGGGTGATATTCTTTATTTTATGAGCCAACATGTTATTTAGTGGAAAGATGACCTCAAGGGGTGATTTTGGTTTAAGGTTTAACGCGTATCTCAGGGTTATAGTCTCAAGTCCTCTAGTCTGAATCGGTCCAGTGAATCTGGACTTTTTAAGAATTTGAATTCTGTCCCATATTTCTCTCCTATTCTATAAGGATCCATCTACTGCGGCCCTGATCAGAATGGTTGGTAGTGGTAGCCGGGCACCATATAGTTCTGGTTTCCGGCTAGATGAGGCAGTGGTTCATGTTGACTAGTAGTCCGGTAGACTACTTTCTTCTCTGAGTATTTGGTTTCCTTCTTTCTCTTTTGTTCTAGATGAGTAGAGACCAATAGTTGTATCTTAAATGGTCACTTGCCAGCTGTTAATATCCCAGACACTATTCACCACAGTGGGATGTAGAACCTACATTTTATGAACTGTATATTATGACAATTATCTGAGTTGTCCCACGAGACTATGGTCGTAAGTCTTCAAGCCAAGAAAACCAATCTCCCAAGATGTTTGGTTATGTATGAGAAGTATTTGTATCTGTGTCCCCTATGTGGTTTATTATATATATGAATATACACGCATGCACACACATAACTGTATGTACATATGCCTATCCCGTCCTGTCATCATCAAGTTGATTCCAACTTATAGTGACACTATAGGACAGAGTAGAACTGCCCCATAGGGTTTCCAAGGAGTGGCTGGTGGGTTCAAACTGCTGATCTTTTGGTTAGCAGTCTGAGCTCCTAACCACTGTGCCACCAGGGCTCTGTGCCCACATATGTACCCATATATTTGTGCTCATATACTTATATGCCGATATACATATTTGTGTAACCACACACCTATTTTTGGGGGGTTGTTGTTGTCAAATTATATTTGTCACATCATTTACCAAAGATTTCCTTTTGAATGAGTCAATTTCTTAACTATGTAACAGAGAACGGGACTTTTAGGCAAAAAAGGAAGCCATATGAGCAGAAAGGCTCTCGAAGTGCTCCCTGTGAATCATGGAAGGCTGGTGCCAGTCTTGGGAGAATAATTTAATGACATGACAAGGATTCTGAGCTTTATTCTGTGAGAAATGAGGAGGCATTGGACTTTGAGATGAAGGGAATAAGATGATCATAACTGTTGTTCAATGGTAATTTTGGCAGCAATGCGATGGATAGCTTTGATCTATCACATTTGCTTACACTGGAAAGTAAAAAATAAATATTGCAGTAAATAAAGAAGCAAAATATAAATGAACTAAAAAAGGATTGAATTCTGTAATGAATGATAGACATAACTGATTACTAATATTAGAGAGGCATTAAAGCCTAGCAGAGTGACTGAGTGAGGTAGCAAAGCATCATGGATAAGACATAGGCATCAGAGGCCAACAACCTGCTTCTACCATTTACTGGGAAGCCTTGGAAAAGTTGCTTAACTTCTCTGGCTTTAGTTTTTTTCTCTTTTAAATCTATAATAGGGGCATTATAATAAATTTACTTTCTTCTTGGGGTTTGTGAGGATTAAATGAATAATGAATATGAACACATAGAACAGAAACTGGTATATGGTAAGCACTCACTAAATGTTATCCATCATTCCCATGCTTTCCTCTAAACATCTTCAAGCCATTCAATGGCATGAAAAATTAATCAGACTTCATCTATATGAAGCTGAATTTTCTGGGTCTGGAAAAGTTTATAAAATCTTTCATTTTCTAACTTAATGGCTTGGGATTAAAATGTATTTAGCATGTGATTAAAGATCAAACTGTATAATTGTTATTGGTAATTAAAATAACAACAAATATAAAAACAAAAATTGAATAGACCACAGGATGTTTTTTCTCTTTCTAAAGAGTTTGTGATTTAAAGCTGTACCGGATAAATTCTTCTTGTGAAAACAAATGTCAAAAAGAAGATAAACTCCAGATGACTGCAGTGACTAGAGTTATGGGAAAAAGATTAGTCTTTCCAGTACAGGGTGAAAGCAAGAGGTGGAGCAAGTAGCTGGTGTCCTAATTAAATAGGTGCTAGTGCCAAGAAGGGAACTAGATTTCACATTAGAATGGCCCACACATTGGAAATTGGGGCACCAGGAAACAATTGCCCTTATGGAACTAGATAACCAAGTGTTTTCATCAGTAATGCCAGGGATCAAATTTAACAACCAGGTTTAGCAAGAATTGACTGTGGACCAGGGCAGGGATGCGTAACATGTTGAAGGTCTTTAACACTGGCAGCTGAGAGAGGGAAAGTGGGTTCAGGGTCCTGAGGGTTATTATTAAAAAAAGCATTAAAAAAATGATTTCCAGAACTTGCCTTGACTTCAGCTATCATTTTGACATATCTTCATGCTTTACTCTGGTCATTTTACCATTTAGCTTGTGCTCTGTTCATGATTTCTTCCTAATCTCCACCATATGGAAGAAAATTTCAGGAATTTTCTCTGTCTTAACTATAGACAAAGCACCCAGGGTGCTAGTATTGCATTGAAACCTCTGGCATTACTTTTTATAAGAGTATCACAAGTAATAACTAATACATGACTATTAATATTTCAAAGTATTAACAGAATACAGCATGCAGTCAACATAATGTGTAAAATGAATACATAATTGATAATGCAGAGGGAAGTAGCCCAAAGAACTTTAATTGTACCGGGAAACAGAAGGATTTAATCTTTTGAAATTGAGAAAGTACTTTTTCTCTGATACATTCAAATTCTTTGCCTTGAGAATATAATGAATAAAAAGAACTCAAAATAACTTTTACATGTATTTATATATGAAAAATATGTGAATGAATTGCTAGCCAAGCTACAGTATGTTCAGTGAAAGAAGATTTAGTAGAAAAGATTTTTTTAAATGTTATACTACCCCAGAAGTAATTGAGAAATTCACAAATTTAAAAATGCATTCATTATTGGCAGCCTAATTATGTGTGAGGCAGAGTGCTAGGCTCTTGGGGTACAAAAGTGACCAAAATCATGGCACATGACCTCAGAAAGCTTATTTCTACCAAGGAGACATATAAACTGTTAATTTCAATGCAATGTGGTTAGTCGTCTCATAGAGATACGAAGCACTAAGGCTGAGTTTTTAGGCTAGCTGGGGCCAGAGAGTGGAGGTGATGGTGCTCAGGGGAGGCTTTATGGAAGAAAGGTGGCATGAAATGAACCTCAGAGGATGAGTTAAATAAGAGGTAAAGTTTACCTCAGCTAAATAAGGGGTAAAGTTTGTTTGGAGAAGAGAAAAATACATGCAAATATGAAAAAGAAGAAACAATGTTGTTGAAATAAGCAGTCTGAATCTTAAATTTATTTTATCAAATAGAAAGTAAAGAATTTTAAATAGAAGAATGTCATGATAGGATTAATATTTTATAGTGATCATTGTAGAGGCAACGTGGATGATGGATTCTAAAAATGGAACAAGAATGAAATGGAAAACCATTGCAGTGACTATTTCCAGGAGTGAGAAAGAAATGAAATGGGTCAGATTTAGGGCAATCAAGGGATGGAAAGAAAGGGAAAGATTCCAGAAATATGTCATATCATTAAATGGACATGATAATTGGATTTGAGGGTATAGAGAGAAGTATAGGACAATTCTCAGGTTTCTAGCTTAGGAAACAATGGGTGCATAATGGTTCCTCTAACTCAGTGTGGTATAGGGAGGAGTAGCAGAGCTGGGATAGAAGAGATCAGTGGAGGGGGAGGGGGTTAAGGGATATAGATGGAGGTAGATGATAAGTCATTTTGGTTATACTGAATTTGAGGTTCCTGAGGCTTTCCATGATTGATCTTCACTTAAAATTTTACGAAATACCCATCACTTGCAATGAAAGGGGTGTGTGTGTGTGTGTGTGTGTGTGTGTGTGTGTGTGTGTGTGGTAGGGGGTGCAGGTAGGCGTGCAGATATAAAATGAAATATAACCTAGTCCATGTTCTCCAATGTCCTACCATCCCTGCCCCCTCAGTTGCTCTTTCTTCTACTCATTATAGGAATATATTTCCAACAGAATCAGTATGCTCTATGTGTTCAGGAGAAATGGTGGGGGGAGGAGGGGAGAAGGCAGAAAGTGAAAAATAGACAGGGTCTGGAGTCAAGCCTAAAGAGAGGCTCTTCTAGAACTATTTTAACATATGTTCTTCTATAATTAATATTGTCTTTAGTTTGATATGCTTATGTTTTTGTTGTCAGGTGTCCTTGAGTCAGTTCCAACTAATAATGACCCTATGTATAACAGAATGAAACACTATCCAGTCCTGCACCGTCCTCACAATCATTACTATGTTTGAGCCCATTGTTGCAGCCACTGTGTCAATCCATCTTCTTGATGGTCTTCCTCTTTTTGGCTGACCCTCTACTTTACCAAACATGATGTCTTTCTCCAGGGACTGATCTCTCCTAATAACACATCCAGAGTACTTGAGACAAAGTTTCACCATCCTCGCCTCCCAGGAGCACTCTGGCTGTGCTTCTTCCAAGACAGATTTGTTTGGTCTTCTGGCAGTCCATGGTATATTCAATATTCTTCACCAAAACCATAATTCAAAGGCATCAATTCTTCTTCAGTTTTCCTTATTCATTGTCCAGGTTTCGAGGGCATATGAGGTGACTGAAAATACCACAGCTTGGGTCAGGCACACCTTAGTCCTCAAAGTGACATCTTTGCTTTTTAACACTTTGCAGAGGTTTTTTTGTAGCAGATTTGCCCAATACAATAAATACATCCTTTTATTTCTTGACTGCTGCTTCCATGGGCTTTGATTGTGAATCCATGTAAAATGAAATCCTTGACAACTTCAATCTATTCTTCATTTATCATGACACTGCTTATTGGTCCAGTTGTGAAGACTTCTGTTTATTTCTTGTTGAGGTGTAATCCATACTGAAGGCTGTAGTCTTTGACTTTCATCAGTAAGTACTTCAAGTACTCTACTTTCAGCAAGCAAGCTTGTGTCATCTGCATATCGTATCGCAGGTTGTTAATGAGTCTTCATCCAATCCTGATGACGAGTTCTTCTTCATATAGTCCATCTTCTTGGATTATTTGCTCAGCACACGGACTGAATAAGTACGCTGAAAGGATACAACCCTGACACACACCTTTCCTGATTTTATACCCTGCAGTATTCCCCTCTTCTGTTCAAACAACGCCTCTTGGTCTATGTACAGGTTCTGCATAAGCACAATTAAGTGTTCTGGAATTCCCATTCTCTGCAATGTTATCCATAATTTGTTATGATCCACACAGTCGACTATTTTTGCATAGTCAATAAAATACAAGTAAACATCTTTATGGTTTGCTTATATGCCGATATGCTTATTAACATGGCTAAATAGTTGTATGGCCAAAAAACCATTCTCTGATAAGTCAGTGACTATTACAAAACTGTAAACACAGAGGTACTTAAAATTTTGTTGAATGCTTTATAGAGGATAATTTTAAAAACTTGTTCAAAAATATTAAAAAGTAAATATTGGAAGAGTCAGTTTTAAGCTCTTTGGTTTTTACTTATCCTGATATTTGAAACTTTAGGATTTATAAAATCTGTAAATAAATATTACTTTCATTTTTAAATATATATGGATTGATTGATTCAATAACAAAGTCCTATTTATTGTCTGCCTCTCTGGTTTATATACTTCACTCTAAAGAACCACAACAGAGATTTGAGACCTTCATAAATGGAAAAACATACCATGCTCATAGATAGGAAGATGCAACACTGTGAAAATGTCAGTTCTCCCCAAAGTGATCAACTGATACAATCCAATCCCGGTCCAAATACCAACAGCATTCTTTAAAGAGATAGAAAAACTAATCACCAACTTTATATGGAAAGGAAAGAGACCCTGGATAAGCAAAGTGTTATTGAAGAAAAAGAACAAAGTTGGAGACCTCACACTACTTGATCTCAAGATCAAGAACCTACTATACAGCCATAGCTGTCAAAACATCCTGGTACTGGTACAACAACAGACACATAGACTAATGCAGTATATTCAAGAACTCAGACTTAAATCCATCCACCTATGGTGAGCTGATCTTTGACAAAAGATCAAAGTCCAATGGTGCTGGTAAAACTGGATGTCCATCTCTGGAAAAAAAAAAAAAAAATGAAACAGGACCCATACATCACACCACACACAAAAACTCACTCAAAATGGATCAAAGACCTAAATATAAAACATAAAAAGATAGAGATCATGGAAGAAAAAATAAAGAAAATGCTAGGGGCCCTAAT
This sequence comes from Trichechus manatus latirostris, assembly GCF_000243295.1. Taxonomy (NCBI): domain Eukaryota; kingdom Metazoa; phylum Chordata; class Mammalia; order Sirenia; family Trichechidae; genus Trichechus; species Trichechus manatus. The sequence goes on from NW_004443986.1 coordinate 481,736, forward strand.
ACATGGCATAAATACAATACAAACCGTAACTGATAATGCACAAACACTAGAAGAGAAGCCAGATAACTGGGAGCTCCTAAAAACGAAACACTTACGTCTATTACAAGTGGGATTTGGCTACGACATATATCTGACTAGGGTCTAATCTCTAAAACCTATAAAATACTTCAACGTCTCAACACAAAAAGACAAATAATCCCATTAAAAAATGGACAAAGGAGATGAACAGACAATTCACCAAAGAAGACATTCAAGTGGCTAACAGACATATGAGGAAATGCTCAGGATCACTAGCCATTAGAGAAATGCAAATAAAAAATACAATGACATGGGAGAAAGATGTGGCAGTCTGCTTCCATGAAGATTACAGCCTTGGAAACTGTATGGGGCAGTTCTGCTCTGTCCTGCAGGGCCGCTATGAATCAGAATTGACTCAGTGGCAATGGGTTTATATCTATACAATGGAATATTACTTGGCAATAAAAAGGAATGAAGTACTGATACATGCTACAACATGAATAAACCTTGAAAACATTTTGTTAAATAAGCCAGCCACAATAGACCACATACTGCATAATTTTGTTTAAATGAAATGCCCAGAATAGGCAAATCTATGGAGACAGCACTCAAAACTGACTTGACAGCAATAAGTTTGTAGAGACAGAAAACTGATTAGTAGTTGGCCTAGGAGAGTTGGGGGGAAATGGAGAAATGACTGCTAATGGGTTCAAAGTTTCTTTTTGGGATATTGAAAATGTTCTAAAATTGGTTATAGTGCTGGTTGCCCAACTCTGTAAATATACTAAAAACTATTGAATTATACACTTTAAATGAATTAGTTGTAAAAAAAAAAAAAAACCTACAATGAGATACCATCTCACCTCAATATTACAGGCACTAATCAAAAAAACAGAAAATAACAAGTGTTGTAGAGGTTGCAGGGAGATTGGAACTCTTATGCATTGCTGGTGGGAATATAAAATGGTATAACCTCTATAGAAAATGATACATTGCCTCCTTAAAAAGCTAGAAATAGAAATACCATACGATCCAGCAATCCCACTCCTAGGAATATATCCTAGAGAAATAAAAGCTGTCAAAGGAATATACATATGCACACCATGTTCGCTGCACCCTTATTCAAAATAACAAAAAGATGGAAACAACTTAAGTGCCCATCAACAGATGAATGGATAAACAAATTATGGCACATGCATACAATGGAATACTATGCAACGATAAAGAACAACGATGAATCTGCAAAACATCTCACAACATGGATGAATCTGGAGGGCATTATGCTGAGTGAAATAAGTCAACCACAAAAGGACAAACATTGTATGAGAGCACTATCATAAAATATCAACAAAAGGTTTACCATAGAGAAAAACAATCTTTCACAGTGTTTTAGTTATATAGTGCTGTTATAACATAAATACCACAAGTGGATGGTTTTGGCAAACAGAAATTTATTTTCTCACACTTTAGGAGGCTAGAAGTCCAAAATCAGGGTGTCAGCTCTAGGGGAAGTCTTTCTCTCTCTGTCGGCTCTGGGGATAGGTCTCTGTGATCAATCCTCCTATGGTCTAGGAGATTCTTAGCGCAGGGACCTTGGGTTTGAAGGATGTGCCCTCTCCTGGCTCTTCTTGCTTCGTTTTAATGAGGTCCCTCTCCTCTCTACTTACGTCTCTCTTTTATAGCTCAAAAGAGATTGACTCAAGATGCAACCTAATCCTGTAGATTGAGTCCTGCCTCATAACATAACTACCTCTAACCCTGCCTCATTAACAACATAGAGGTAGGATTTATAACACATAGGTAATTACATTAGATCACAAAACGGAGGACAACCACACAATACTGGGAATCATAGCCTAGCCAAGTTGACACACATTTTTGGGGGTTACAATTAAATCCATAATATTTCTACTCTTTGGCCCCCCAAAATTCATGTTCTTGTTACACGTAAAACACATTCACTCCATCATATCATAGCAAAAGTCTTAAATCAATACCAAGTCCAAATTCCAAAAATTCTTCTTCATCTGTGAAATTTAGAATACAGGTTATCTGTTTCCAAAATACAATGGTGGAACAGGCACATGGTAGACATTTCCATTACAAATGGGAGAAATCGGAGGGAAAGTAGCGATAAGAGGCACTGAGCAAATCCAAAACCTAGCAGAACACATTACATTAGCTTTCAAGGTGTGGAAATAATTCTACATTCTCTGAGACAATTCAGGCAATGGCCCTGCCCCCCAGACTCTGAGTATTGGCCACACTCTCCAGAATCTGGGTGGAGGCCCTAGGCCCTGGGCTTCAGCTCTGCCTTCCAGGCTCACTAGAAGGGCAATTCTGCTCCCTTGGCTTTGGGTGGTTCCATTCTCCTAGTCCATCAGAGTGCCAACCCTTCTCCCTTGGCCCCAGCAGGCACTGTTCTTAGGCCCCTTGGGCATGATAACCCCATCCCCTCAGTTTGGGACAATGGATCTGGCCACGTCCCGTTGGCACTTGTGAAATCCAGTCCCACACTCTGGAACTGAGTTGGTAAGGTTCTGACTCTATGAAACCTAGGAAGCTGCAGCCTCACCTTTGAGACCCAGCAGGCTGTCGTGTCACCCTTTGAGACCTCAGAGGCCATGGAACTATGCTTTGAGACTGAGGCAGCTCTCATCTTCTGCTTTCTGGTTCCTTGGCCTCTCAGCCCCTTGGGCCTTTTGGGCTGGCCCAGCCTCTGCCTTGCTCAGGCAAGTGTTCCAAAGCTCTTTTGCTCTGTCAGTAGGTGCCTGGAGGCACCCTACTCTGCCAAAAATCCTTGACTGGAAGGCATTTAGCTCTCTTGCTCCTTGGGTTGGCTCCCACGCTGTCTTGTTCCAGTTTCCTGGTTCTGCTGTTGCCGTTTCTCTGCTGCTGCTTCTTGTCATCTGTGCTGTCTCCAGTGTTACAGCTCTTTTCACTTCCTTCTGAGCCCTCATCAGAATTGTCTTTGATGTCCATAATTGCACCAACAGTCTCTTCAAGGCAATCTAGGCTTTTACTATTAGGCGCTTTAAAATTCTTCCAGCCTCTACTCACAGTTTCAAAACCATTCCACATTTTAGGTATCTGTTAGAGCAGCACCCAACTCTCAGTACCAAATTCTGTCTTAGTTATCTAATGCTGCTACAACATAAATACCACAAGTGGATGGTTTTGGCAAACAAAAAATTATTCTCTCACAGTTTAGGAGGCTAGAGGTCTGAAATTATGTTGCCAGCTCTGGGGGAAGACTTTCTCTCTCTGTCAGCTCTCGGGGAAGGTCCTTGTCATCAGTCTTCCCCTGGTCTAGGAGCCTCTTAGCACAGGAACACTGGGCCCAGAAGATGAGCTCCACTCCTGGCTCTTCTTGTTTAGTCTTCATGAGTTTCCCTTCCTCTCTGCTCGCTTCTTTTATATTTCAAAAGAGATTGACTCAAGATAGAACCTAATTCTGTAGCGTGTGTCCTCCTCATTAACATAACTGCCTCTAATCCTGCCTCATGAACATCATAGAGGTTAGTATTTACAACACACAGGTAATTACATCAGATCACAAAATGGAGGAAAACCACACAATACTGGAAATCATTCCCTAGCCAAGTTGGCACACATTTTTAGAGGGACACAATTCAATCCATAACGGGTGGTTACAAGGGAGGGGAGGAGTGGGAAAGAGAAATCACTAACTAGGTAGTAGACAAGTGTTAACTTTGGTGAAGGGAAAGACAACACACAATATAGGGAAAGTGAGCACAACTTGAGCAAGGCAAAGTCACAGATGCCTCCTAGACACATCCAAACATCTTACTGGGGCTCAGGGCTAGGGACCATGGTCTTTGGGGACATCTAGGTCAGTTGGCAAAATATAGTTCATACAGAAATTGTTCAACATCCTGCTTTGGTGAGTAGCGCCTGGGGTCTTAAAAGCTTGCCAGCGACCATCTAAGATACATCTATTGGTCCCATTCCATCCAGAGTAAAGGAGAATGAGGAAAGCCAAAGACACAAGGAAAATATTAGTCCAAAGGTCTAGTGGACCACATGAAACACAGTCTCCATCAGCCTGAGCCCAGAAGAACTAGATGGTGCCTGGTTACCACGACCGACCACTCTGACAGTGATCACAATAGAGGGTCCCAGACAGAGCACGAGAAAAATGTAGAACGAAATTCAAATCCACACAAAAAGACCAGACTTACTGATCTGACAGGGACTGTAAAAACACCCAAGACGACGGCCTCCCAGTGCCCTGCTAGCTCAGAACTGAAGCCACTCTTGAAGACTACCTTTCAGCCAAAGATTAGACAAGCCTATAATACAAATGGTACCACACATGATAAATGTGCTTCTTAGTTCAATCAAGTATGTGAGACCAAATGGGCAACACCTGCCCAAAAGCAAAGATGAGAAGGCAGAAAGGGACAGAAAATCTGGACTAATGGACACGGGGAACCCGGGGGGGAAAGCGGGAGAGTACTGACACATTGTGGAGATTGCAATCAATGTCACAAAACAATTTGTGTATAAATTTTTTAGTGTGAAACTAATTTGCTCTGTAAACTTTCACCTAAAGCACAATAAAATTTTTAAAAAGCTTCTGCTCTACTCTAAAATTATATCTAGAGCAATTCCTTCATGAATTGAATATCAGCTTAAGGATATTTAAATTCAGTGGATTTTAACATTCTACCAATTCTTATGTTCTGTAAGAAAAACACTGTGTTATTCAATTGAAGCAAAGAACACTCTATACTTAATCCATATCGATGCTATGAATACTAAATATTCTCTTCAGTTAAAGTAAAATTTAAAGTTCAGAACTCCATGTGGTTCTAGGAAAAGTGGAGTATGCCAGAATTTGAAATAACGATAACAAGCCAGTCTAGTACAGTTCTTGGCCCAGGGTAGTTTGCAATAAATGTTTTAAATGATAAGTGAATATACAAGGAGAAAGAATTAAATATAAGTTACATAAAATTGTTATTAATTTAACTATTGTATAGATCATGATAATAAGTGAAATGAATGTGCTATTAATAAGTGAAAGAAAAGTTAACAGAAGTGTTGTTCAAAGTGTTTATGTGAAATAAACTGAAGTTAACTTTTGAAAATGTGATTCATTTTAAAGCCGAGAAAGACAGTAAATGATTTGCCAAAAGTCACACTCTGGAAGGTGATTATCAGCACTCACTGAGGCCTTTTCATGTTAAGATTCACAGTAGAGAGCAGAGATGAAGAGTGCAGACTCTGGAGCCAGGCTGCCCGGATTTGAATTTCTACTCTATCACTTACTAGCTATGTAGAATTAGGCACATTATTTAACCTTTGTCTCCTTGAGTTGCTTCTTGATTCAAAACACAACACAGGGACTAACCTCCCCTCGCTTCTTCCTAAGACTCCAAAAGAGTGTAAAGAGTACTGATGGGAGGTGTTTTGTTTGATTGTCTTTTTCTCTTATTCTGTTTTGACCACAGCTGATGAAAAGACAAGAATTGTCATTAAAGACAAGAATACCAGTGCCATCACCACCACTACCATCCTGCATCATGACCACCATCATCATTACTATCACAACCATCATCACTAACACCACCAGCTGTACCACCATCATTATCAAAACCATCATTACCACCAGCACGAGCATCATCACCACAATTATCATATCTACCATCACAACCTTCCCCAACTGTACCACCAACTTTTCTACCACCATATCATTACCACCATTTCTATCATCACCACCAGCACCAATACAAATTCCATCACCACTGTGATCAGAAGATTCACCACCATTATTATGCCACCATCACCATACCTAACAATGCTCACTATTATCACCACCACCACCACCACCATCATCACTTCCACCACCACCATCAGGGACAGCAGCACCTCTACCACCATCATAATCATCACTGCTACCACAGAACCATCACTATCGCTGCCATCACTACCACAGTCACTGCATCACTACCACTACCAATATCTTTAATGCTCATGTGAATATAAATATGAATTTAGAAGCTATCATTTGGAGAGTAAAGAATAAAGGACAAGATGTAAATGTATACATGCTAGTAAAAGGAGGAAAAATACTTTTTAAAGGACATTTGGAACCAACTCTAGAGATAGCAGAAGGCAGAGGAAATTGTAAGTCTAAGAAGTTTTTAGACACGTTTCTAATTATGGAAAAAATGGATTTCACAAACTCAGGGTTCAGAGAGTTAACAAAAAACTCAGAATGAAAAATAAAAGTCATGATAGTGTACTGTACACCAAGGTTGAACCAATAGCTGCAGAGTAAAACCTTTGGAAAGGTAAAATTAAAAATTCCCTCTTACATGCTAAACTATGCTGTTTGGGATCTGTAGCTAAAGTCATTTAAAGGAGTTGTTGAGAAAATGAGTTTTGGAATCAAGGAGCACTGGGCTTGAGTCCCGTATCCACTAATTACCTGACTTTGAGAAAGTTATTTAATCTCCCCAAACCTCAGTTTTTTCCATATAAAAAATGATTGATATCCATTAATTAGAGTTTTGTGAATATTTAATGAATTTATTGTTGTTAGGTGACACTGAGTTGCTTCCGACTCATAGCAACCCCATGTACAACAAAATGAAACACTGCCTGGTCCTGTGTCATCCTCACAATCATTGTTATGTTTGAGTCCATTGCTGAAGTTGCTGTGCCAATCCATCTCATTGAGGGTCTTCCTCTTTTTCACTGACCCTCTGCCTTACAAAGCATGATGTCCTTCTGCAGGGATTGATCCCTTCTGATAAAATTTTCGAAGTACATGAGACGAACACTCTGGCTGTACTTCCCAAGAGACTTGTTCGTTCTTCTGGCAGTCCATGATATATTCAACATTCTTCACCAAAACCATAATTCAAAGGCATCAATTCCTCTTCGGTCTTCCTTATTCATTGTCTAGCTTTCTCATGCATATGAGGCAATTGAAAATATCATGGCTTGGGTCAGGCGCACTTTAGTCCTCAAAGTGACACCTTTGCTTTTTAACACTTTAAAGATGTCTTTTGCAGCAGATTTGCCCAATGCAATACGTCCTTTGATTTTTTGACCACTGTTACCATGGGCATTGATTGTGGATCCAAGTAAAATGAAATCCTTGAAAACTTCAATCTTTTCTCTATTTATCATGATGTTGTTTATTGGTCCAATTGTGAGGATTTTTGTTTTCTTTATGTTGAGGTGTAATCCACACTAAATTCTGTAGTCTTTGATCTTCATCAGTAAGTGTTTCAAGTCCTCTTCAATTTCAGCAAGCAAGGTTGTGTCATCTGAATATCTCAGGTTGTTAATGAGTCTTCCTCCAATCCTGATGCCACATTCTTCTTCATGTAGTCCAGCTTCTCTTATTATTTGCTCAGCATACAGATTGAATAAGTATGGTGAAAGGATACAACTCTGACACACACCTTTCCTGATTTTAAACCACCCAGCATCCCCTGTTTGAACAACTGCCTCTTGGTCTATGTACAGATTCTGCATGAACACAATTAAGTGTTCTGGAATTTCTAGTCTTCACAATGTTATCCATAATTTGTTATGATCCACACAGTCAAATGCCTTTGCATAGTCAATAAAACGCACGTAAACATCTTTCTGGTATTCTCTGCTTTCAGCCAAGATCCAAGACCAGTTAATACGACTGTTATTCAAATTTACACACCAACCACTAATGTCGAGTATGAGGAAATTTAATATTTTTACCAGCTTCTGCAGTTGGAAATTGAACAAACTTGCAATCAAGATGCATTGACAATTACTGGTGATTGGAATGAGAAAGCTGGAAACAAAGAAGGATTGGTAGTTGGAAAATGCGGCCTTGGTGATAGAAACAACACTGGAGATCGCATGATAGAATTTTGCAAGACTGACAACTTATTCATTGCAACTTAATCATTTAACAACATAAAGGGTGACTATACACATGGACCTTGTCAGATGGAAAATGCAGGAATCAAATCGGCTACATCTGTGGAAAGAGATGATGGACATCTCAGTATCATCAGTCAGAACAAGACCAGGAGCCAGGTGCAGGACACACCATCAATTGCTCATATGCAAGTTCAAGTTGAAGCTGAAGAAAATTAAAACAAGTTCACAAGAGCCAAAATACGACCTGAATTTAGAGACCATCTCAGGAATAGATTTGATGCATTGAACACTAATGACTGAAGACTAGATGAGTTGTGGCATGGCATGAAAGACATCATACACGAAGAAAGCAAAAGGTCATTAAAAAGACAGGCAAGAAATAAAAGACCAAAGTGGATGTCAGAAGACATTCTGAAACTTGCTCTTGAATGCAGAGTAGCAAAAGAGAATGGAAGAAATGGTGAAATAAAAGAGCTGAACAGAAGATTTCAAAGGGTGGCTTGAGAAGACAAAGTAAAGTATTTCAATGAAATATGCAAAGACCTGGAGTTAGAAACCAAAAGGAAAGAACACACTTGGCATTTCTCAAGCTGAAAGAACTGAAGAAAATATTCAAGCCTTGAGTCACAAGCTTGAAGGCTTCTATGGGCAAAGAATTGAACGATGCAGGAAGCATCAAGAGAAGATGGAAAGAATACAGTCACTGTACCAAAAAAATTGGTCAATGTTCAATCAATTCAGGAGGTTGCATATGATCAAGAACTGACAGCTCTGAGGGATGGAGTCCAGGCTGCATTGAAGGCACTGGTGAGAAATAAGTCTCCAGGAATTGATAGAATATCAACTGAGATGTTTCAACAAACGGATGCAGTGCTGGAGGTGCTCACTCACCTCTGCCAAGAAATTTGGAAGACAACTACCTGACCAACCAACTAGGAAGAGATCCATATCTGTGCCCATTCCAAAGAAAGGTGATTCAACAAAATGTGGAAATTATCAAACAATATCATTAATATCACACACAAGTGAAATTTTGCTGAAGATAATTCAAAAATTGTTGCAGCAGTACATTGACAGGAAACTGCCAGAAATTCATGCCAGATTCAGAAGAAGACGTGGAACGAGGGATATCATTGCTGATGTCAGATGCAGTTAATGAATACATGTACTTAATACAGTAAAACATGTAAAAGATGGAAACTTTGTAAGGCAGAAACCTGTCAAAGAAGGAAAACTCAAATACTTGCCATTAGAACAAGAAATAGAAAAGTGGTAAGACTGCACCCTGTCAGAGGCAGAAAACTTGTGAGTCTCGGAAAAACAATACAGTTCCATTGAGTTCCAGCCCTTACAGCTTTCACTGTATAAGCACTTAGCACAATTCTTGCACAAGATTAAGAACTCCCCTTCTCCTCCCAATTTCAGTAAATGGCACCATCATTCACAGAAAGGAGGTAATATAGATCCATCCCAATAAACTCATTGACAAATTCTGCCTGTTATTTCTCCAGAATGTAGCTCAACTTCATCTGCTTCCCTTCTCCTACCCTGCCACCATTTTTGTCCAAGCCCAACCTACTGTGATAGACCGTGTCTTCCAGCTGCTACCCCATACAATCGATTCTTCACCTAGCAGCCAAAATGAACTTTGAAAGTGTAAATAAGATGATGCTTACAAGCCTTTAATAGCCCACTATTGCACTTAGAATTAGATTCTCTTTACTCTCATTTATTCTGCATGATCTATCCCATGTTTAACTTCTCTACTTCACCTCTTACCACTCTCCCCCTACCTCAAAAAGCTTTGGTCCTGCTGTCCTCCTACTGTTCCCTTAACCCACTGAGATTTTGGCTGTATCCTTTTTAAAGAGGCTCCCAGATCTGCCTATCTAAAATATGATCCTTTTCACTCCACCCAGTTATTGTCATCAATTCACCTTATTTTTCCATAACATTATTAATCTGAAGTTGTATTTATCTATCTATCATCTATCTCTCTATCTATCTTCTCCTATTATCAGAATGTAATTTTCTTGAAGACAATAATAATGTTGATCTTGTTTACTCTTTCATTTCCTGTGCCAAGAGCAGTATCTGGCATGTATTTGTCATCCAATAAAATATTCAGTATACAGTGAAATTAGAATCTTATTTTTGTTTTCGTTGAAATGCCTAACTGAATAAATAATGTATCATCATGCAGAAAATAACTATGATAACAAATAAAAGGAGAGTTTTTCTATGGAAAAGAAAGTCTTCAGATTCTTCAATGGAGACAAAAGAACACATCAGTAATCTATTCAAGAAAACTTACGTCTGAAGTTCCCATTAATAATTTTCTCATGAAGTGTTATGAAACAATTACAAGAAAGTTGAAGGGAAACTTTATGAATATCTTTTTTTTAGCTCCAGAGTTTATTATTAATCTTCAATACTTAAAAGTTACACTTAGGCTAATGCAATGTTCAAAAGGAAAAAATTCTTGTCAAGGGCATATAATGCCTAAAACCTGAATATCATATATATAAGAAAAAAAAAGTATTTGGTGATAGATCCTAAGGAAATGAAGAAAAAAAAAAAAGATTAGATAATCTGGAAGAATCATTTTAAATTTGTTTGACCAAAGTATGTCCATACTTGTGATTATTTATAAGACAATGTGTATCTGGAAAGTGAAAATGAAAGTGACAGCATTTTCACTACTCTGTACTCACTGTGCATGGGGTCTGCATCCATGGTTCCCCATCAATCTGCATTGGCAGAGATTTGCTAGTCCTGGAGAAAAATATTTCACTGTAAGTATAACACGAATAGTTTGTATGACAAACCATATGTATGATAGACAATGATAAGATCACAGAATGAAAATACAGTAATAGCTTGGCTCAAAAGGCCTCTCCTCTCAAAGGATCTTCACCTCAATTATTAGCGAGTATCCTAAAAGGTATCTCGGTCACAGGAATGCTAAGTTCCCCCCCATCAATGTGATAAAACAAAAATTTTGGGTGTCAAAATAAAAATGTCAGGGCGTATGGTTAACAACACAATCAGAGTTCCTACAGACAAGAGACTTCTTGTTTTCATGCCCTTATATTGCAAAACTAGAGAAAAGATGTTTGTTGTCTCAGATTTTCCAGTATCTGAACATTCATATAAATAACTCCTTGTCAACTTCCTGTCAAGTCTGTGGCATGAGTCCTGGTTTCACCTTCAGGTCAAAATAGAACTTTTTTTCATAGAGAAGAAATCTTGGTAAATGTATGTTGAAAAGGCTTCAATTTAAGCCACATATAGAATCTAACTTTATAATTATTCATTACCTAATTTTATAAAAATGATGTTGTAAATTAGTCCATGAAATAATTTAATGATGCCTCAACAATGATTTCATTGGGTAATTTGCCCAGTAGATATTTTGGGGCTGCAGTAAACTAAGCTGAGTGTGAACCAGTTTAGCCAAATCAATCAAATCCATTGATGTCAAGTGGATTCCTACTCATGGCAACCCCATGTGTTCCAGAGTAGAACTGCTCCACAGGATTTTCATGGCTGAAATCATTACGGAGGCAGATAACCACGCCTTTCTTCTGCAACATTGCTGTTTGGGTTTGAATCACCAACCTTTAGGTTAGTAGACGAGCACAAACTGTTTACAGCACCCAGGGACATTGTGAACCAATTTAGGAGATGAAATTGTATGTTACAATTGGTCCCTTGATGGAAATCAACAAAGGAGAATTGAATTCCAATGAACCTAATAGGTAATAGCTAATCAATAATTAGTAAAATCTCCGTACTTCCATTATTTTTTAATATATTATTAATCATTGATCATTTGAGGCAAAAATAAGACCCATGCCACAATCAGAGCCTTGCATAATTGTGATTAGTTTGTCTTATATCATGTTAAACCCCTTCCTCAGTTATAGAGAAAAATATACCTGATGACCACAGAGGAGCATTGAGCCAGCCGCCGCCCAGCACTTTTTAGCCCAGTGTATATCTGCCCCATCTCCATGGCTCCTTCCAGGCCAACCACCTCCAGCAGCTGGTCACTCAGGTCTGAAAGGAAACAGATGCCTTGTAGGTTACACTGTGTATGCATATGTCCACAATTTAATGTCTTTAGGTAGTACTGAGATAAAAAACAAAGCCACTCCACGAAAGAAAGCTTCTCTGTCTTGGAAACCGAAAGTAATGAAAAGATGTTATTTCTGAAACTCTCAGTTTAACTAAACCTTGAGGTTCTATGGAAAACAATTTGCTGTCAGCTTAGTCTAAAACAAAATGGGAAGAACAGATTCTGAGCCAAATAATGCCAAAAAATCTACCAGTAGTTTTTGACATCAACAAACTTAATGTTATTCCACATGTATACATGGAACGTTTATACATCCCACATCAGACAGTTTGGCAGCAAATACACATTTCAACACTATAAATAAAGTATGAGGATATGCTGTCAAACACGATTTGTTAAATTACTGGAACGAGGGATCTTAGAGATGATCAAGTTGAAGCTTCTCATTTTATAGATAAGAAGATTGGTGACTTAAATCATTGAGTGACTGACTCGTCCACAGTCATAGGTAATTCTGTACAGCAGTTTGAAAAACAATATTATTATGCTGAAAGGTTTTACGTTAAGAAATATGCTTATTGCTGTTGTTGTGAGCAGCCATCAAGTTATTCTGACTCATGGCGACCTAATGTGTGCAGAGGTAATTAGCACAGTGCAGTCACTATTTTATTTTATTTTTTTAACAGAAGAGAGTAGAAAGGGTCTGATAGTAACAGGCAATTTATGCTGAGTGTTTATTAAGTCTTTGTAACTGAACTAATCACTTTCTATATATTATCTCACTTGCTGCTCCTCAAAACCAATTTAAGACAATTATTATCACCCCCCTTTACAGACGGAGTAGATGAAAATTAGAGAAATTGACTAATTTATTCATATTCACGTACCTAATAGGTGACAGAGCCAATATTTGAACTCAGCCACTTTGATTCATCATCACTATGCTATGTTTGATAAATCAGCCCATGTGAAAAAGAGAGACTTTAAAAAATATGTAGAAAATTTTGTTACATTGGAAGGGAGATTGGACTGTTTGATCTCCAAGGTCCCTTTCCAACCTAAAGGATTTCACTCAGCAAGAGAGCATGTGAGTAGATTTCCAGAGACCACAGCCCCTCAACACAGCAAGAGCCCATCTTTTTACAGATTCAGCTCAAAGTGCCCCAACCCTTGACTTAGAGGCAGAAGTTTAGGTGCACGTATATGGTCCTTGGTTATTTTAATATCCACATGTATTCCTAAGTATTTTCAAATATAAATAAATAGTTCAATATTGTTTTAGTAGCAGAAGAACCCGGAGGGGGAAGTAGAAAGTGGAGGGTGTGATGATTATATGAGATAACTGTATAATAGCTGGTCATAGCTGTTACAGAAAAACAAGCAAATGTGTTTTGTGTGGAATCCATTTTGTAGGGAAAGCCTTCACTCCTCACTAATGAATCTATGTTATCAGGAGTTCAAATATAATGATTCATTTTCAGAGTATTCAAGTGTATGGCAAATAGCACTTTGAAATTTCAAAGTTTTTAGGCCTATGATCAAAGTCAAATTTAATATAAGACCTTAGAATAGAATGTGTGACCAAGACGTGTATTTTTTTAAGTAAACTATAAAAAGCTATTTTTTTTAACTTTAAAGTTATTAGCTGCAGTGAGAGATTACCCTGAGTAAAAACCACCTTCTAGCCACAAAATCAAATGTTAACAAGTCATAATAACTTAGAGCATTCACATCCCTGTATTAAACCCTATTTAGACTTATTTCTTGTAAAACTCGTTCTGTGTTTCTAGTTTAAATTTATGTTTCCAAGAACAGATGGACAAGGAATGGAAACATATTTTTTCAGCTGTAGCCTGCACTAAAATGTGCTTGGCTCTATAGCCTGGGTGTTAATATACTCATTTCTTAGATATCTGTCAACCACAGAACTACATTGTGGCAAGCACTAAAACCCCAGATGTGTGCCTGGTGATATTTATAAAACAACAACAACAAAAACAACAACAAGCAGAGAAATGGAGCTCTCATTTAGTATTATATCTTGTGAACTGCCTGATTCCTGAATATGTGAAATTTCTTGCTAATTTGTAATTGTCTGAGGCTGGTTGATAGGAACTATTCGACAAGAAATGAAACACTTTCTCACAACAGAGCTAATCTGTGAGCCTTAACTTTCCCATGAATCACACAGAATTGTCTACACCCACACCATATTGCTACTGTCTACCACCCTCCTTCTGATTTTCTTCTTTCTTTTAACTTCTTTGTTTTTCTCCCTGCAAAAATGCCCCAAAGCCAATTCTACAGTTAATAAGCAGTAATGAAGATGTTGTTAAGGATTTAGAAGACCTGGTCTTTCCCAACTCATGTTCTTCCTAACATAAAGAATTATATAGATATAGTGGAATGTTTACAAACTCTGGCAAAGCTATATACCATATTCCTTCTAATTAAGTGTTTAGGAAAACGCAAAAACAAAAAGAAACTCAGAATTTGTGTTGCATAAATTTGCCTCAATAACACTTCCACAGTTTTTGATCCAGCATGATATGTATACAATGGCAGTATATAACTGATGCTTCCAACATGTTATCTTTTGCATTAGTGTCCTGACTGATTTCAGACAAAGATAGTGTCTATCTTTATAATTTTGAATTCTTTGTTTCTATACATGGTATTATCTAAAATCGTCAAAGACTTCCTCACATTCTAGCTAAAATTTATGTTAACTGCAGCTCTTCTCAGTTGTCATAAACAACCAGATTAACCTACTTCATTTGTTTGCTACTTGACTGCTGATCTCATGCTTAAGAGCAGACATTAGCAAACTACAGCCCAGGAGTTGGCCCAGGAGCCAAATCTGACACTTTGTCTTTTTTTTTCCTTGCACAGCTTTCAAGTTAATAATGATTTTTACGTTTTTACATAGTTGAAAAAAATCAAACGAAGAAATAGTTTGGGACATCTGAAAATTAAATGAAATTCAAATTTCAGTGTCCATAAATCGAGTTGTATTGGGACTCACCCAGACTCACTTGTTTATGTATTGTCCATGACTGTTTGGCATTACAATGGCAGAGTTGAGTAATTGTGACGGAGACCTTATGGCTCACAAAACCTAAAATATTACTATCTGGACCTTTAGAGAAAAAGTTTCCCAGCTTCTGCTTAAGAGAAAGCTGAGCTCTTTCAGACCACTTAGGTTTTCACTTCAGTGCTGCCCCTATAAAGTACTAAATGGCATCATCGTGGCCTAAAAGATATAATGTCCTTCCACTAGTTCTGCAGCGTATGTATCCATGCATAAAACAGCTGTTCTCAACCATGGAGTCTCAGCACACTCACAAGCTGTGACGTGTGTCACAATCAATTTGCTATTAATCACAAAATACCCAAGTTTCCAAGTAATTTTATTACAAAAGAAACCAGAGTAGCTTGATGTGTAACGTTACACTTAGCCATTGGCGTTCTGGTTGGTTTCCTTGAGTTTAAGAAAAAGAAGTAGTGTCATAGATAAACCCATTGCCGTCAAGTGGATTCCGACTCATGGTGACCCTGTAGATAGGAAGACAAACTTGTACCCAGATACTAACTATCCAATTGGGAATCAGCTCTACCTGTGAGTCATCTGCACACCTTGAGAAATCCTGATATCCTGACATTGGAATGTGTGTGCATCTATCCAATAAGGATATTGCCTTGGTTAAACTGTCGTGGTTATGATGTATACATTTGAAGAGGGAAGGAAAAAGTACTTTTCTGGAAGAGTTAATATGTCTTTCCAAATATGTCCACGGGGTAACAGAGGCAAAAGGATTTACCAGATTAGATATTTTCCTATTTAAAACAGAAAGTCTATGAGATCTACTTCAGAAGGAAGAAACTCAGTGAAAGAATATTGGGTCATATTAAAGCAGGCTTCCTAACACAGAGTCTGCAAATCTAAATGGGGAAGAATACATCTTTATTTTCACTAAGATCTAATTGAAATTAAGCAATTGCTTCTATGATAAATTTAGGCAAGAAACCAGTGACTTTGTCACCGATAGATACCACAAATATTTTCAGATCACATTATAATTGTCACATATTTCAAAATGTTACTTATGCTCATTATGACTTGGAAATTTTAATAATTGTTGACCCTCTGCAAGATGTTTAAAGTTAATTTGTTAACAAAGAAGCACATATACTATTAAATCAAAATTTTAACAACATTTCAATGTAATTGGTTTCCTTTGTTATACCATGTATTTTACTTTATGAATTTTAAAACGTTATTCTGAGAAGTCAGTAGATTTCACCAGACTGCCAAAGGAGGCAAAAATGGTAAGAAACCCTGCTTTTAGAGTCTAATTTGCCTTTGATTTTGTATGTCTTTTGCTGAGCATTGCTAGGGTTGCATTATTTTGTTACATAGGTAGTCAGGGGTATGAATGAAAAATCAGAATGTCAGGGGCACAGTAGAGATGAGAAAACAGGGGAACTGCGCAGCTAATAAGTGGGTAATATTTATTCATAGCTTAGTCTCTTCATTTTTGACAGTTATGCCCTGATAATATATTCCATTATGTAATTGTTTCAGACTGCCATATGTGAGGGAACAGGAGGGGATGCATTACAAACACAGACTGAGTGTGGGTTGTAGCATTGGGTAGAATGTAGTGTGTACTGAAGGGAGGGGGAGGGAAGAGTGGCACAGGGCAGGGCTTACCCCTTTGTGCCTACTGTCCAGCAACAGGCTGCAACACTGAGAGAGACCATGTGACATGCCACACTCATCAACTCAGCAGGGGCATTTTGCAATCACCATAAATTGCTCATTATATCACCATCTATTAAGCCCTTATTTTGGTACAGTGAGATCAGGCTAGCTACAGAGTTGTACCTTCTAAGCATAGATTTTGTGCCTTCCAGTAATGCTTCACTTAATCTAACAAATTCTTGAAACATGTCTAAGGATCCAGAAAAAAAAAAAAAAGAAACTTTTAGAAAGCCAAGGTAGATATAATATCAACCTACAAAAAGAATAAATTTTACTTCTAGGATCCTCTCTCAACATGTCCATCCATTGCCCATTGATTCTTAACTTAGATGTTCTTCTCACAAACATAATTAGCTGTTTTCTCTGACCTCCATAAATTAGAAGATGCAAATTAGAAAGGGAGTGGGTGGAAGGGACTGAAGCAATAATTTATTGATATGGACTCCATGCTTCACATTACATGTACGTAAGCATAAAAGCAGGCTCTTAGCACCTTTAGGGAATATGTTATGCAATTGTAGATGTACTGACAAGGGAGAAAGAAAATGGGGAGGGCTGATATATCCTGCTTGTCTGCTATAAGGCAATCCCGCTAGGAGATTTACAGGCAGTTTTCCATTTAAGGTTCCCAACAGTCCTTTGAGGCTGGTATCATTCTTCTCATTTTATTGATGAGTAAACTATGTAACTTGCCCAGGTACTCACATATAGTAGAAAATCTGGTTTCCCAACCGGGTATGCTTGACACCAAAACCAACATTACCATACATACTCACAACTATAAGAACTAACCAATTAGATGTTAACAGTGATGGAAGAGAGAGAAAAAAATACTACAAAGAAATATATGTAACATCTTAAAATTGTACCACTAACTGTCCTACCTGTCAATAGTTTTAGATGTTATCACCAAATTAAAACAAAATATTTAAACTCCCATTCACACACAAGGTCATATGTGAATTATACTCTGAAGAATCTCTATATAAAGACCAATAAATGAAAAATATTTTATGGAAAGATTTCCATTGAAAATGTTAAAATATAGAAACTAAAAGGATTACAGTCTGGTATAAAAATAGATAAACTGGAGTTACTGGAAAACCTAACATTGCAAAACGTCACATTATTTGTTGAAATCTGATAAATGAGGAGTTAAGATACATATACAGAAATATACATACACACTGTCTCCCATGTAGAAGACGAGAATTCTACTACCAAACCACCACCTGTGGGGCAGCTGTGGTTCAGTGGTAGAATTCTCGCCTTCCATGCGGAAGACCTCAATTTAACTTCTAGAATGCACTGCATGCACAGCCACCACTAGTCTGTCAGTGGAGGCTTGTATGTTGCTATGATGCTAGTCTTAGTCATTTAGTGCTGCTATAACAGAAATACCACAAGTGGATGGTTTCAAGAAACAGAAGCTTATTCTTCTACAGTCTAGTAGGCTAGAAGTCCAAATTCAGGGTGTCAGCTCCAGGGGAAGTCTTTTTCTCTGCCAGGTCTGGAGGAAGGTCCTTGTCATCAATCTTCCCCTGGTCTAGGAGCTTCTCAGTTCCAGGGACCCCGGCTCCAAAGAACGCCCTCTGCTCCCGGTGCTGTTTTCTTGCTGGTATGAGGTCCCCAACTCTCTGCTCACTTCCCTTTCCTTTTATCTTCTCTAAGATAAAAGGTGATGCAGGCCACACCCCAGGGAAACTCTTTTTACATTGGATCAGGGATGTGACCTGAGTAAGGGTGTTACATCCCACCCTAATCCTCTTTAGCATTATCTAATCTTGCCTCATGAACCACAGGCAGAAGTTAGGATTTATGAGACACAATCACAGAATGGAGGACAACCACACAATACTGGGGATCATGGCCTAGCCAAGTTGACACATATTTTTGGGGGACACAGTTCAATCCATGACAGTGCCAAACAGGGTTCAGAAGAGCTTCTAGACTAAGACAGACTAGGAAGAAAGGCCTGGTGATCTACTTTCAAAAATTCAGCCAATGAAAACTAGATCACAATGGTCCACTCTCACTGTACCATGGGGTCTCTATGAGTTGGGGGCCGACTCAATGGCAGCTAACAGCTATGTATGTGTGTGTGAACTTTAACAAATGACTTTTAAAGAATGAATTTGATCATCTTTTCTAAACCCATCTGGTTTTTGAAAATCACCAGCCAGAGCTGACTATAACGTTATATGTTTTGATTCCAAAATTCTGAACTTCTCTAAATGGATCCAAAAAAAGCAAAGAACAGAAATTACAGTACAGCACATTGTCAGCAACCTCCCTATCATGCCCAACGCAGTCCAGGACCTGTAAATCACTTTGTAATGGCATACTTGAAAAGTGATCTTCACCTCGGGACACACAACCCAAGATATCATAAGCATTTCATTCACATGGCCCATAGAGAAGAAGTTTAAAGACTTCCCCCAGCAATCCATTGCTGCAACTGTCTACATGTATTATCAGTAAATGTAAACAAAGAGATTATGAGCACAAGCTAGCAGTGAATACGAACACTGCTGCTTCTGGGTTCTTGAGTCAGTTTGTTCTCATTAAGCTCTGTGGAGGGACTGAAGGCTCTTGCTTGTTTTCTGTGTGAATGAGCCATTAGTGCGTGTGGGAATGTTTTCATAGCACCATGCCTCCCCTGCCCTCTTCCATAAACCAAGCTACTTCACGTGCCTCCTCATATTTGCATCATCATTAAACAAAGCAAGTGCTCATGAATGAAGGCTGATGTCAGCAAATTCTAAATAGCTGCTGGAGAGGCACCCTGCGCCCTAACACTCATGCCTGCTAAGGGGATGAAGTTACCAGGGAGATGCTCAACCCTTTTTGTCCTAAGAATTAAGCAGTTCCAACAATGAAAAGAGGAAAAAAAATCTAATTTTGTAGGATGCAGTGCCAATATTACTTTACATCTGGTGGCACAGTCGCTAAGAGTTTGGCTGCTAACCAAAAGGTCAGCAGTTCGAATCCACCAGCCTCTCCTTGGAAACCCTATCGGCAGGCAGTTCTACTCGGTCTCATAGTGTTGCTGTGAGTCGGAATTGACTCAAAGGCAATGGTTTTGGGTTTTACGTAGTCTTTAAAATAAATTTCTGGAAGCACTACTAAAATAATTTATTTTCCTGAAGTACTTTATGGAATATAATGAGATATTTTAATGGTTTATTTTACTTTCAATGAAATATGAAAAACACTTGTGAAAAATAATAAAATGTTCAAAACATGGCAATACATTCGAAACTCACTTATAAACTTAATGCTGAAAAGTAAAATAAGGACAAAGCATAATGATGTAGAAGAGTGATTTACATCAAAAATTTTCATGTATAATAGAGCTGGTTTTGATAGCCATTTCACCTTGGTTATATATAAATATTACACTCCTAGCAAGAGATTGAAGGGCTCTATCGTATTTGGGGTTATTGCATTTTCTCAGACCATTTGCATAAAAGCACTGCTGGTTAGAGGTAAATCTCCCTCTCCTGGCAGTTTGTCTTCAGAGAGAAGAGGTTATATGAGTAAACAGAATTAAATCCCGGCAACCTTCATTTGCAATTTTTTGGTAGATAAAATATAGGACTATATCCTG
Source organism: Trichechus manatus latirostris (assembly GCF_000243295.1). Lineage (NCBI taxonomy): Eukaryota > Metazoa > Chordata > Mammalia > Sirenia > Trichechidae > Trichechus > Trichechus manatus. Next base: position 502,115 of record NW_004443986.1, read on the forward strand.
AAATCTAGTGTCTTGCCAGAGAACCCTTGAAAACCTGCTGAGTTCAAGGCACTGCACAACAGGAATGTCATAGTTTCTGCTTAGAACAGCGCGTGTGTTTAAGTTTTGCTGTTATGTACGACTGAGCACTCTCCTCTCATGAATTGAGACAGGAACTGTTATGGTTTCAAGCACTAACAACACACTTGATAGCATCATTGCCTCACAGTTTAAAGATGAGCAGTTCTTGACTCATCAATGCCTCTGGGAAAGAATTATTAGAGTCATGGAAAATTCTGCTTAATTTGGTTTTTCATTTTTTTAAAACTTGTAACAGATTGTGGACAGATGGACCATCAAGTCTAATAGGCTATCTGTTAACAAGTTAGCATAGCTTACCATACACCTGAGTTCTTCAATTTTGTATATATTCTTCCTTTTTATTTCTTTCTTATGCAATAAGATAATTTTATTTCATGACCTTATGGGTACCAAAAAAAAAAAAAAAAGATTTATATTACTGTCTTGGATTACCAAATTGAATTAATGTTGACATAAATAGTTTTATTTGGAAAGGCTTTTCGATTAACTCCATTTGTAAATACTTACAAGAAATACAATATCCTTTCTCGTGCCAATTATAAAGTTAGCAGAGAAATCCACTCCACACATGAAATCATGTAGGAGAGAGAACTTGCAAACTATTAGTGTTTATTTACCTCATGACTCTTATTAATTATCTACTGACAAGTTTCCAAAGAACTTGAATTTAAAAAAATAAAGAATAAGCCCTTGTATGTAGACATGTTAAGGGGGTTCACATGAGTACAAAAGATCTCTGTGGAAAACTTGTCCTCTGTTTTAAAAGCATGTCAATTTATTTTTACAAAAGCACTGCACTGGTATTAATCTAGCTTTTAGAAAATACAGAAACATTTATGACTAATAGTAATGTAAAAAGTAAAAATGAGACATTCAAAGTACCCTCCTCCCTAACAACACTTGAGAATGTAAGGGAAGTTCAAATGCAAACTTTCAGATTTCCAACACTGTGAAACTGAAGGCTTTACCTCTGTTTTCAAAGAGTTGCTTTGGAGGTGGGGAGAGCCAAAATCTCTTTTATAGTACAAACTTCGCTAATATAACTCATTCTTCCCTTACCTCCGCTTATAAGAGATATATCCTTTTAATAGTTTAAAATACTATTGCATTGATACTCTTGGTGTAAAGAAAAAAAATTCTATTTTGCTGTACTCTTTAAAAGTTATTTGTTTAAAAGGGCTTCACTGTGCTGGTCTTGTAGTCCTCCATACAACAGAACAAAAGCAGTTCTATGAAAGAAGGCTAAACTTGGACAAACCGTAAAAAAAAGCAAAGTTCCTCTCTGTTTTTATCAAATTTGATTGCTGCAGCTGTTCCCAGTTTCTGTATTTTAAAAATAGCCTTATTCAGTGCCTTGTTGGCTAAAGGCCAGAGTGCCATTAGAACATGCTGTATGGAAAACCTCTATTCAGTTACAGATACAGAAATATATTTAAGATCAGTGGGGGTCATCTGCAGCAAACACTTGTAAAGGAAAATAGAATTTTAATGTGCTTGGACTGATTGCCACTTTTAACAGATAGTTTAAAGCCCACATGCAGAACATTCCTATTAATTTGATTTCTCTTAGTCAGGTAAATATGCAGAATAATTATCGACTTCATTGGAAAAATATTGTTAGAAAGGTCATTCCTTAAATAGCAGTTCTATAGCTGAGATATACATTTCAAAGAATATCTACTAGTGGTTTTTGTTTGACAAACTCACGGACATCCATCCAGTGAAAAGGTAGGTATTATTGAGCAAATGCTACAAATGGAATCACAACTTCTCTTTGATGTAGGCCACCCAACTAATGTCACTGGGTGTAGAATAAACCAATTTGTCCATGAAAACAGAGTCTAGGGACTCATTTTGGACTGATACACTCATCTTTTGGCTCAAAGTGAGTGGGGATATGGTCAAAGAATTGAATTATTTAGTTGAGTCTCAGAACTGAGCACCACGTATACTCAGTTCTTTCTTTTTTCCATTTAGGCTCAACAAAGAATTTAAACTAGCGGTTGGAAGTGAACAGATTAGTAAAGAAATGTTAATTTGAGTTGCAAGTAAAAAGAATCTGTTCTGCATGGATCATCGATAAAAAGAAGGAATTTTTGAAGCCAGGGAATGAGAACAGTGAGAATTAGAAAGTAGGGGTCTAGAGAGAACATCTAGGTGAGAGAAACACTGAAAGCATAAAGGGTAGTGAAAAAGTTTAGATTCAGGAATGCTGGAGAGATTGCAGCATAAACAGATCATCATCTGATCCTCCCCCACAAATAGAACAAGGAAATGGTGCACAGCTTTAAGAGACTGAATGGGGAGCCGAGAGGAGCAGCAGGGAACTGCAAACAGGCAAGAATCAACCGATCAACAAAGAGTCACATACAGTGGAAAAATTGCTTCTCCCACCATCCTTGCCCTTCCCCCCAGCCATGTGGGCCATGTGCTGCTGTGAACTGGGGAAGTGACCACAGAAAAGGAGCCTGCTTCCGCACCACCATAGCCCCTGCCTGTGCAAAAGGACAGAACCCCAAGCTTCTGCTCTAAAATCAACAGGGCAGACCTCCCCCAGGGTCTGTTTGGAGTATGCCAGCACCTCCCCCATCTGGACACTGTTAGCTGCAAGCCTGATGTGAATTGTTAAAGAATGCTCATGCAGTGGAGTCTGCTTCTCATAGTCAACACTACTTGCCTGTCTGCTCATCCCATACCTCAGGACTCTAAAATCAACAGGACAGATCTCTAGGGGAGTCGAGTCAGGTGTGTCTGCTCCCCCTTTTTGGTCCGTTGGTGCTCAGGGCTGCTAACTGAGGTTGCTGCGTGCTAGGAAGTAGGCATCTTTGGTGGAGGCTACACCCACAGCCAACACACTATGAGGGGGAGGACTCTGATAGCAACAAGGCAGATCTCCCTGGGGGTCCATTTGGAGTGTGACAACCTCTCCCCCACCTGGACACTGTCATCTGCAAGCCAGCTGTAAATTGCTACAGAAGGCTTCTGCAGTGGAATCAGTCCCCATAGTCAGCACTCTACCTGCCTCTCTGTGCACCCCATAGCTCTGGCCTCTAAAACCAACAGGACAAACTTCCCTGGTGGTCAATTATAGTTAATCTGCCCCCACTTCCAGTTAGTACTGAGGACTGCTGACTGATACTACCGTGTAATAGGAAAGAAGAATCTTGAATGGAGGTTGCACTCACAGCCAACAATCTACCAAGGCGAGTCTGACAGCAACAAGCCAGATCTCATGGGGATCTGACCAGAGCATGACACCCACTCTCCCACCTGGTAGTAGTTCATTACCAGGCTGGTAATAGTTCATTACCAGGTAATAGTTCATTACCAGGCTGTTTCAAACTGCAACAGAAGGTCCCCAAAGTGGAGTTTGCTACCATAGTCAGCACTCTACCTGCACCCCTGTGTACCCCAAAGCTCAGGTCTCTGAAACCAACAGGACAGACCTCCCTGGGGATCAGTTTGGGTCTGTCTACTTCCCCTTCCATTTGGCACTGCGGACTGCTGACTGAGGCTGCTGTGTGCTAAGGAGCAGGCATCATTACCAGAGACTTCACCCACAGCCAACATACTGCAAGGGGGAGGGCTCTGATAGCAACAAGGCAGACCTGCCTAGGCGTCCAATCAGAGTGTGACAACCCCTCCCCCAGTTGGTAACAGTCAGATGCTGGACTGATATGAACTTCTACAGGAAGTTCCCTAAAGTGGAGTCCGGAAGTGGATCACCTAAGTGGAAACTGCTCCCCAACCACCACAGGGCCACTGGGCTCTGAAACCAACAACACAGGTTTATTGCAAGTCCTTCTGGGGAGGGCCAGCACCTCCTCCTCCTGAAATGGAGGAAAGTCTGCCTGTGTTTCCCCTGAATTCCAGTTGATATATAAGCATCCCCCATAGAATAGCTAAGGAAGCCTTGAGCAGAACTGGAGGGCAACACCCAGCCCCAAACAGGGCTCACTGGGTGTGGATTTTCCAACCAAAAACATAGTTGGATAAACAGAGAAGGGAAGGACTTAATAACCAGAGAACGAGAGAGACAGAGAAGAAGAGGACTGTGCCCCCTGGTGGCAGATTGATTATTACATGATATCTCACCTGAGTGAAAGTTGAAAATAGATATCTGGAAGTTTCAAATACTAATCAAACCAGAGAAAGAGAAGGAGCTATTACAGGGAGGGAAAGGAAATGGTAAGCAAAGGCCAAAAGCTTTGCCTGCCTAAGAGTTTTTTCCAGAAAGTAGTATGGGCAAAAACACCAAATAATGGGGAAAACTGAGAAAGTTAACACTCTCAAAAATTCCAGTGACCCAACAAAAAATCAAAAGACACACAAAGAAAATACAGCTCACTCAAATAAACATGACAAAGGGAGTGAAAGCACATAGAGGGATGACTAAATTATGAAAAAAAAAAGGAAGAATATTATACAACAACACTAAATATAATTAAAGAACTAAGGGAAAACAGACAAAGAGCTAAAAGAAATAAGGAAAACAATGCACAAAAATTGAGGATCTTAAAAAAAAGAGATATTGCAACTGGAAGGGACAAAAACTGAAATGCGAAACACAATAAAAGGACTTAGCAACAGATTTAATCAGGCAGAAGAAAGAATCAGCAAATTAGAGGATAAGACAATTAAAATTAACAGATGCTGAAAAGCAACAAGAATGAAGGCTCAAGAACGCTGAGCACAGTTTAATGGAATTATGAAACAACATCAGAAGACCTAATATACGCATCACGGGAATTCCAGAAAGAGGTGAAAGAGAAAGGGACAGAATGAACGTGTGAAGAAATAATGACAGAAAATTTCCCCAATCTGACAAAGGACATGACTTTACCAATCCAAGAAGCTCAAAGAACCCCAAGTAAGATAAACCTAAAGAGATCTACACCCAGACACATCATAGGTAGGCTCTGAAAAAGTAAAGATAAAGAGAGAATCCTGAAAGCAGTGAGAGAGAAGCAAACAGTCACAAAGAAGGATTCCCAATAAGATTAAATGCTGATTTCTCCTCAGAGACATTGGAGGCCAGAAGGCAATGGAACGATATATTTAAATTGCTGAAAGAAATAAAAAACAAAACAAAAACAAAAACTGTCAACCAAGCATACTACACCCAGCAAAACTATCCTTCAAGAATGAGGGTGAAATTAAAACACTCCCAGACACACAGAAGCTGAGAAATTTCATATCCAACAGACCTGTCCTACAAAAATTACTAATGATAATTCTGTAGGTAGAAGAGAAAGGATACTAGAAAGTAATTCAAAGCTATATATAAAAAGAAAGATCTCTAATAAAGGGAAATGCATGGTCCAGTATAAGGGCTAGTAATAAGTTATTAATGCTTGATAATTCTAAATTTTTTGTCCTTCATGTTTTTTTATAACAAATATACAAAAGGCAAGGATAAAATTATGTTGCAGGGCACAAGAAATATAAAGATGTAATTATTGATAACAACTACAAAGGGGGGGAGAGGAATAGTATAGAAATAAAATTTCTTGTATGTTACTGAAGTTATGATGTATCAACTTACCCTAAAATGTTATAAATACAAGCTGTTAAATGTAATACACACACACACACACACACACATATATATGTCATACACAAAATGAAAGGAGAAGGAAACCAAAAAGGTTCACTACAATAAACCAACAAAATATAAAAGCAAACAGTAGTAAAGGACAAAGATAAAGAAGGCTTAAGATACACAAAAAACAAATAACAAAATGGCTGAAGTAAGTCACTTATTAGAAACTACAGTGAATGTAAATGAACTAAATGCTCCAATAAAAAGACAGAGAGTGACAGAATGGATAAAACAAAACAAACAAATAAAAAAACAAAAAACATGATCTAACTATATGCTGTTTACAAGAGACACACCTTAAACCCAAGACACAAATAGGGTGAAAGTGAAAAGATGGAAAAAATATGCCATGCAAATAATAACAAAAAGAGAGCTGGGTAGGCAATCTTAATATCAGACAAAGTAAACTTTAAGACAAAATCTGTTACAAGAGATAATGATGGACATTATATAGTGATAAAAGGGTCAGTTAATCAAGACAATTTAACAATCATAAATATATATATTCCAAACATCAGGGCATCTAAATATATAAAGCAAACACTGAGAGAATTGAAGGGAGAAATAGATAGTACTACAATAATATTGGAGACTGTCTGAGGCTGGGTTCTCTAGAGAAGCAAAACCAGTAAAACGTATAAATATATATAGAGATTTATGTCAAGGAAATAGCTCACACAATCGTAGAGGCTAAAATATCCCAAGTCCACAGATCAGGGTAGAGGCCTCTCCCAGTTCACATAGCTGCAGAAGCTGGTGAACCCAAGGTTGGCAGGTCTGAGAGGGGCTTCTGCTCACAGGCTGTGAAGGTCACTGAATTCCAAGATCAGTAGACAAGACAATCAGGTTTCTCCTGATTCACGTAGCTGCAGGGGTTGGCGAACCCAAGGTCAGCAGTTCAGGGAACCGGACTTTTGCTTGCAGGCTGAGAAGTTCAATGAATTCCAAGATCAACAGGTAAGCTGCTACCTCCAGTCCCATGAACCGGAGGTAAGACAACAAGATGCAGCTGCTGAGTCTGGAACAAGCCAAAAACCTTGACAAGGCGAGCAGGCAGAAGGTAACCGGCAGAAGGCAGAGAGATGAAACCGAGAGGGCGGTGAGCCGCCACAGGCCCCGCCTCCACCAGTACCACTCAGCAGATTCCATCATGGGGGTGATCACAACATTATACAACTACTAAAACACTGAGAATAATGGTCTAGCCAAGTTGACACACAATCTTAACCATCACAGAGACTTCAATACACCGCTCTCAATTTTGGACAGATCATCTAGAAAGAAGATCAACATGAAACAGAGGATCTGAACGACATTATAAACTAACTAGAGTTACAAACATATATAGAACACTCCAGCCAAAAAGAGCATAATGTACATTCTACTCCAATGCACATGGATCACTCTCCAGGACAGACCACATTTTAGATCACAAAGCAAGTCTTTGTTTTTTTTTTAATTTTATTGTGTTTCAGGTGAAAGATAATGATGCAAAATTAGTTTTTCATTCAAAAATTTTATACACGAATTGTTTTGCAACATTAGTTAAAATTCCTGCAATTTGTTGGCACTCTTCCCCTTTCCCTTTCCACCCTGGGTTCTCAGTGTCCATTCATCCCGCTTTCCTGTCCCTTCCTGCCTTCTCATCTTTACTTTTAGGCAAGTGTTGCCCATTTGATCTTGTATACTTGATTGAACTAAGAAACATGTTCCTTATGTGTGTTATTGTTTGTTTTATAGGCCTGTCTAATCTTTGGCTGAAAGGTGGACTTTGAGAGTGGTTTCAGTTCTGAGTTAGCAGGGTGTCTGAGGGCCACGGTCTTGGGAGTTCTTCCAGTCACTATCAGATCAGTAAGTCTGGTCTTTTTTTGTGAATTTGAATTTTGTTCTACATTTTTCTCTCACTCTGCCTGGAACTGTCTATTGTGATCCCTGTCAGAGCTGTGGGTGGTGGTAGCCAGGCACCATCTATTTCTTCTTGGCTCAGGCTGGTGGAGGTTGTGGTTCATGTGATCTGTTAGTCCTTTGGACTAATATTTTCCTTGTGTCTTTGGTTTACAAGACAAGTCTTGATAAATTTAAAAAGATTGAAATAATTCAAAGTATTTTCACTGACCACAATGGAGAGATGCTAGAAATCAATAACAGAAAAAAAACCTGAAAAATATAAAAACATGGAATTGTAACAGTACACTATTAAACTACCAATTGGACAGGGAAGAAATCAAAAGAGAAATCACAAATTTCTTAGAGTCAAATGAAAATGAAAGCATAACATACCAAAATTATGGAATGTAGTGAAGGCAGTACTCAGACAGAAACTTATAGTCAATAAATGCCTACATGAAAAAAGAAGAAATATCTCAAATTAACAGTCTAACTCAACAACTCCAGGAAAATAAGAGAAAACTAAGCCTAAACTTAACAGAAAAAAGGAAATAACAAAGGTCAGAGCATAAATAAATAAAATCGAAAACAAAAAAACAGTAGAGAGAATCAATAATAACAGAAGTTGGTTGTTAGAAAAGACAAATAAAATTGGCAAAACTTTAGCTAGACTGACAAAGAAAAAAACAGAAAATATGTAAATAACCAAAATAAATGAGAGGACATTACAATTGACCTGATAGAAATAAAGAGAATTATGATAGAATATAACAAACAACTGTACAGTAACAAACTGGATAACCTAGATGAAATGCACAAATTTGTTGAAGCAGACAACCTAGCCATACTGACTCAAGAGGAAATAGAAAGTCTCAACAGACCCAAAACAAGTGAAGAGATCGAATCAGTGATCAAAAACCTTCCAACAACAACAACAACAACAAAAAAGTCCTGGATCAGATGGCTTCACTGGGGAATTCTACCAAACATTTAGAGAAGAATTGACACCAACACTGTTGAAACTCTTCCAAGAGATAAGAGAAGGAAAGAATACTTCCTAACTCATTCTATGAATCAAACATAACCCAAACAAGACAAAGATACCATAAGAAAGGAAAACTACAGGCCAATATCTTCCATAAATATAGATGTAAAAATCCTCAGCAAAATACTAGGGAACAGAATCCTTTATTAAGCTTATTAAAATAGTCATACACCATGACCAAGTGGGATTTATTCAAGGAATTCAGGTTCAGCATTAGAAAATTAGTCAACATAATACACCACATCAATAGAACAAAGGAAAAAACAATGTGATCATCTCTATGAGTGCAGAAAAAAGCATTTGATAAAATTCAACACTCTTTCTTGATGAAAACCCTAAAGAAGATTGGAATAGAAAGGAAATTAGTTAATATGATTCAAGAAACACATGAAAAGCCAACAGTCAACATTATACTTAATGGAGAAAGACTGAGAGCTTTCCCCTTGAAACAGGGACAAAACAAGGGTGCCCACTCTCAACACTTTTATTCAGTATTGTATTAGAAGTCCTAGCCAGAGAAATAAGACAAGAATATAAGTAAATAAAAGGTACCCAGATTGGAAAAGAAGTAAAATTATCTCTATTCACAGATGATATGATCCTATACATAGAAAATGTCAAAGAATTCAAAGAAAACTTCTATATCTAATAGAGGAACTTAGGAAAGCTGCAGAGTACAAGGTCAATAAACAGAAATTAGCTGGGTTTCTATGCACCAGAATGAGAAATCTGAAAGGAAAATTAGAGAAATAATTCCATCTACAAAAGCACCTAAGAGAATAAAAAACCTAGTAATAAATCTAACAGGGATAGGGAGGATTTATACAATGAAAACTGAAACACTTCTGAAAGAGATTAAAGAGACTTAAATAAACGGAAAGATGTTCCATGTTCATGGATTGGAAGACTTAATATTGTTAAGATGTCAACACTACTCAAAGTAATCTGTAGATACAATGCAATTCTGATCAAAATTTCAACAGCCTTCTTTAGAAAAATAGAAAAACAAATCTTAAACTTTATATAGAATGGCAAGAGGCCCCGAATAGCTAAAGCAATGTTGAAAAAGAAGAATAAAATAGGAGGATTCACATTCCTGATTTAAAACATACTATACAGCTATAGTAATCAAAGCAACCTGGGACTGGCATAACAATAGACACATAGACCAATGGAATAGAATTAAGAGACCAGAAATAAACCCATACATCTATGATCAACTGATTTTTGACAAGAGTGCTAAGTCCATCAATGGGAAAGAAGAGTCTCTTCAATAAATGGTGCCGGGAAAATTGGATTTCCACATGCAGAAAAATGAGACAGGATCCATGCCTCACACCATAGACAAAAACAAATTCAAAATGGATTAAGGACGTAAATGTGCAAACTAAAACCACAAAATTCTTAGAAGAAAAAGCAGACACAAAGCTTTCAGGCTTAGCTTTCAACAATGGATTATTTAATATAATAAAATCACAAACAACAAAGTGCAAAATGAATAAATGGGACTTTATAGAAATTGAAAACTTTTGTTCATCAAAAAACTACCAAATAACAGAAAAGATGAGCTACTGACTGGGAGAATAGCTTTAGAAACCAGTTATCTGACAAAAATCTAATAACAAATATATACATAAAACTTAGCAACTTAACAACAAACAGGCAAATAACCCAATCATAAAATGGTCAAAGGACTTGAACAAACATTCCACAAAAGAGGACATTCAAATGGCCACCAAACACATGAAAGATGCTCAGCATCATTCACTATCAGAGAAATGCAGATCAGAATCACAATGAGATACCATTTCACTCCCATTAGGATGATTAAGATTTAAAAAAAACAAAAAAACAAAAACAAAAATAATAAATGTTGGCGAGGATATGGGGAAATTGGAACACTTCTCCATTGCTGGTGGGAATTCAAAATGGTACAACCATTGTGAAAAACAGTGTGGCAGTTCCTCAAAAACTAAAAATAGAACTACCATATGACCTAGTAATTCCACTCCTAGGTATATACAATATTTTACACAAATAACGCTCACCCTTTGTGTTTATTTGCTGGCTATGCCCTCTCCCAAGAGTCATCCTCACAAGGGCTGCCATGTCAATCCTCTTCCACATGTTGCTTTTAATTAGCCTAGTGCACTTATGAAAATACCTCACAGGGGAAGGGTGTGACCAGCAAACAAATGCAGAGGGCATGCATTATTTGTGTAAAAATATGATACCTAAAAGACTTGAAAGCACAGAGTCAAACAGAGACTTGTACACCCATGTTCATTGCAGCACTATTCACAATAGCCAAGAGGTGGAAACAATCTAAAGGCCGATTAGCAGATGAATAGATAAACAAAATGTGGTACATACATGCAATGCAATACTACTCAAACTATAGGAGAAACGATGTCTTGATACATGCTAAATATGGATGGAGCTGGAAGACATCATGCTGAGTGAAATAAGTCAATCACAAAAGGACAAACACCGTATGACCTCATTTATATAAAAAGATGAGAAAAGACAAATGTATAAAGAACAACATTTATTAGTGGTTACCAGGGGTGGGAGGGAGGGGGAAAGGAGACTTAACGGTTATGGAAATACCGCCCTGATTAAGGGTAGGGATGCACAGCTGATTATTACAATTGCTGTCAAGAAGTTGTACACTTATAAAATTTGAATTGGCAGAAGTTATGCAATAGATATAATTACCAAAAAAAAAAAAAAAAAAAAGAGTAGCTGCCGAAGTTGCTTATGTACAACCCAAAACCTCATGGGATTTGGTTTCTTGGTTTGGAGGTTTAGAATCATGGTTTCATGGGATATCCCAGTTAATTGGCCTAATAATATATTTAGTGCCTCTGTTCTACCTCCTAGTTTGATGCGTAGTGCCAGGGGTTTTAAAAGCTTGCATGTGGGCTTTCAAGGCACAGCAACTGATCTCTATTCACCTGGAATAAGAGAGAAAGAAAAAGAGTCAGAAATAGGAGGAGGGTATGGAATGGGCTAATTGCCTCCATGAACAACCTTTTCCATTGCCTTGAGACAAGAAGAACTGGATGGTGCCAGTCTACCCTTACTGAACATTTTGATGAATCAAAATGGAAAAATCCTGATTAAAAGAGAGAAAATGCAGAACACAATTTCAAATTCTCATGGACTCCAGGCTTCCTGAAGCCATGAAGTTTGGATGAACTGCTGAAATGATTGCCCTGAGATAATCTTTAAACCTTAAACCAAAAATATCCCCGGAAGTCTTCTTAAAACCAAACAATAGTTAGCTTAACTAGTAAAAATGTCTGCCTTGAGCACTATCCTTTTTTAAGAACTACCTATATGGGATCAAATTGAAAACAGCAGTTCAAAAGATTAGATAGGAACCTTAGGGGGTAGTGAGTTTATGTTAATGTGGGAGGAACAAATCAGAAAAGGAGGGTGAGAATGGTTACACAATTGGGAGAAAACAATCAATGTCACTAAATGGTACAGGTAGAAGCTATTGAATTGGTGTAGGTTTTGCTGTGTATATTCTCAACAACAACAAATAAAATTATATTAAAAAAGTTTAGATTCATATTAAGGAAATGTACATCAGCTGTCAAGAAATGAGGTGTGTGAGATATTATCTTTCTTGCAAGCTAACATATTAGCCTCCACGGTTTCATGGAGGCTGGCAGAAGACTGAGACTCTTGGGTCAGAGACCAAGAACTTTATTACTCACAGCAATAGCAGAGTATCAGCATTTGTGTCAGTTCCCTGAACCACAATTCCCATAGGGTGAAACAAAGAAGGCCTGGTGATATCTGCATACAGTGTTATAGGACAGGAACCTTAAGCTTAGGGAACCTGGATCTTTTATATCGAGCAATAAACCTGCCTGGCCTTTCTCCAATAGGGATACTTCATTTTTATATTGGGCAGTAAGCAACATGCCCTTTGTTCTTGAAGAGACAATATCTATATTTTCTGATGCTAATCACTATACAAATAGCCTTGAAAAGACAGTCTAAAACAAAAAAAAAAAGTAATAAGTTTTTCTATTTGTGCAGCAATGGGAGAATTATTTCTCAATCCTAGTACTTCCGTTCTTTCATTTTCTTCCTCTGACGTCTTCATGAGCAAGACAGCATTTAAAATTCTACAAACTATCAAGATCTTCAAGGCTCCTTCTCTAATGCTGCTCCTTCCTGATGGCTTTCCTGACCTCCAACCCTTTCCTCTGAGCCGGTTGTCACCTCTTTCACTTTGCATTTTCTTTGTGCCTTTTTTGGAGGCAGTGCACGCAATACTGTTCAGACACTTCAGTCAGTTTTCACTTAGTCTACCCCATGCAGTAGATTGTTGGTTTGTTGAGGCTAGGGACTATATTATTTCTTATTTGTTTAATTTCTTAGCAGAGTGCCTGGCAAATAACAAGTGCTTAGTAAATATCTGGAGCCCTGGTGGCTCGGTGGTTAAGAGCTATGGCTGCTAACCGAAAAGTCGACAGTTTGAATCCACCAGCCGCTCCTTGGAAACCTTATGGGGCAGTTCTACTCTGTCCTATAGGGTCGCTATGAGTCGGAATTGACTTAGTGGTAACAGGTTTGGTTATTTGTTTAGTAAATACCTAATAATTAAATTTCTGTGCTGATTCCTCCATGGAGCTGACCCTTACTATATTTTAGTTTCTGGAAAATGTTAAAAATAGCAGCAGTAAATAGGCAGGCCTAGAGGATCAAACAAATTTGAGCTGCTAATAAAAATAAATTTGCATATAAATGTTTCCTTCTTGAAAACTGCATACCACCTTCTACATTATTCATTGCCTTGAGTCTATTCCAACTCATAGTGATCCTATAGGACAGAGTAGACCTGTTCCATCGGGTTTCCAAGGTTGGAATCTTTACGGAAGCAGTCTGCCACATCTTTTTCCTGTGGAGTGGCTGGTGGGTTCAAACCAGGGACATTTTGGTAGTAGCCGAGTGTTTAACCACTGTGTCACAAGGGCTCCTAGCTTCTACATTACCTACCCTAAAGTTGTGACTAAAAGAATAACATCCCCTTTTCTCTTATTAATGCCTAGCTCCCAACATATGAGACTATTTTAGCAATTTAAGGTATGACAAAGGACTGTACTTTTGTTATTAACTTTGGCTTTATATAAGTTTTTAAAAAAAAAGCAGAATGATGCAGTGGGAAGGGCATTAGATCAGTAAAATTTGGTTCTAGTTTCTGTTCTACCATCAGCTTATCATGAGTTTTTGCCATTTATTTTTCCAGGACCCTATTTCCTTAGATATCAGTTGATGAGTTTGCTTGATACAATATTGAAGGTTTCTTCTCACCAAGAGAAATATTTTTGATGTTCAGCCACATTTTTGCATATATCAGTAGTTCCTTCCTACTATAAGAATGTGCCACAGTTTGTCCATTCACCTGTTGGTAAACATTTGGGTTGTTTCTAGCTTTTGTCAATTAAAACTGCCTGCTATTAAAAAAAAAGAAGAATAAAAATGTTATATATAAACATAATATGTTTTTATTCTCAAAAAGTCAAAACGCATTTGGCTCAATTCTCCCTCCCAGTGCTGTAGAGTACAACTAGCCATAATTCAGTGTTATAGATGGTAGAAAGCTCTTGCTTGTCATCTCAAAAAAAATAGGAATAGAAGATTTGTTCATCTGTCTTAACATACAGACAATGATCTAACTTCAAAATATGCATTGAAGACGAGCTGCCAAACAGATTAAAAAATAAATGGGTTATTTATACTTTCTTTGTCATATATGAACTGCCACTGTTATAATATTGAAACAGAGGAGGTAAAAATATTTCATAAACAGAAGGAAAATTGGTCAGTCAGAGTGGACTCTAGCTATTGCTGGGAAACAGGTTCCCAGAAGTCTCTAACATGCCAGAAACTGACCTTTTAGTTGCTGGATCTGGAGAAGTCTGGGAAGCCAAAGGAAAGGGTTGAAAGGGGGCCCCTTGTATGGAAATATTTTAACAATTTAACATTTGGTGCAGGTATGCTGAAGAGCAGGTGCAAGTTATTGTTGTTGGTTGCCGTACAGTTGAGTATATAGCAGTAAGAAAGATATAAAGAGGAACTCTTGCTGCAAAAATTGGAAAGTAGAAGCTCACATTTTACTGTAGGTTCAGAACTAGGTATAAGTCTGTGCTTCTGGAAGACAATTTGCCTCATTATAGGAAGACCCTTTCTGATTACTAAATTGTGGCAACCCCATGTGTGCAGAAGTAGAACTGCTCCATAGCATTTTTAAGGCTATGATATTTTGGAAGCAGATAGCCAGGATAGTCTTCCCAGGTGCCTTTGGGTGGGTTTGAACCACCAACCTTTCAGCTAGTAGCCAAGTGCTTAACCGTTTGCACTACTCAGGGACTGACACATAACTTAGAACTTCTAATTTCTACTCCTGACTTCTGCTTTAACTACAAGGGTTACCCCAGGCAAGTCACAGTCACTTAATATCTCCAGGACCCAGTTACCTTCTTTCTAAAAGTGGAATGGTCACCCTATCTTCTGTGATGAAATTCCTTGTTTCAGTTAGTTTCACAGTAATTTTCTTGCTCATTCTCTTTCTTCCTCCCCCAGACTAAAGATGCTTTATGCAGAAGTGATGCAATTATTAAATCTGTGAATGTTTCTCTTTTGAGGGGCCAACATTTCCACAACAGCAATTTGAAAAATATTGGAGGTAAACCAGTAGAGGATGGTGTGGCTCAGATGCAAGACATATGACTACCGATGTTGAAGTGGGTGAGAGTGCAGTCAGAATGAATAGAACAAAGGAATACAAGAACAAAAGATTAAAAAAAATGTAGAATCTAAGAAAACATTTGGGTCAGATAAACGTAAGGTACAATTAGACTGGACACATAAGGAGTAGACTAGAATATGAGATTTTCTGCCATGGAATGAAAAGATAGATCAACTAGGTTAGCACTCTGCAGGCAGCATAAGACTGGATTGGGCTCACTGTCCTAGGAACAGAAATAAGACCCAGACGAGTCTGATTTCTATAAAGAACGGGGACAAGGAGATGATACCCAGGTGTTCTAGGTATAAGATGTAGCAGAACCAAAAGTTAAGTAAGATTCAAGCGTTAAACAGGACAAGGCTGCACTATACTGGGCTGGTGGCCATCCACTGTAATGTAGCTCTTTATTAGAGTATTAACTTAATACAAATATTTTACTGTGTTATTGCTTTATGATTTCTGAAATAAAAATAGTAGTGATGACAACCTATATAATTTCTTAGCTCTCTGGAAAGCAGTATTACAAAACTAGACATTTGTTATTTACCACACGCTTATTGTCTTAGGCATTTAGTGCTGCTCTAACAGAAATACCACAAGTATTTTAACAAAGAGAAGTAGTCCAGTAGGCTCCAAGTCCAAATTCAGGGCATCAGCTCCAGGGGAAGTCTTTCTCTCTCTGTCGGCTCTGGAGGAAAGTCCTTGTGATGCATCGGTCTTCCCTTGGTCTGGGAGCATCTCTGCGCAGGAACCTCAGGTCCAAAGGACACGCTCTGCTCCCGGTGCTTCTTTCTTGGTGGTATGAGGTCCCCAACTCTATGCTTGCTTCCCTTTCCTTTTATCTCTTGAGAGATAAAAGGTGGTGCAGGCCACACCCCAGGGAAACTCCCTTTACATCAGATCAGGGATGTGACCTGGGTAAGGGTGGTGTTACAATCCCACCATAATCCTCTTTAACATAAAATTACAATCATAAAATGGAGGACAACCACACAATTATGGGAATCATGGCCCAGCCAAATGGATACTTGTTTGGGGTGACATAATTCAAACCATGACACTTATTATAATCTCAGAAATTACAAAAACAAAAATGTCAAAACAAAAAAAATCTAAAGAAAAATATTAAAATCATATGTATATCAGTTGCTAGGCTAGTTGCTGAGTATATAGTGGTAAGCAAGATATAAAGAGGGACTGCAGTGATTGGAAAGGAGAAGCTCACATTTTACTGTAGGTTCAGAACTAGGCATACATTTGTGCTTCTGGAAGCCAATTTGCCACATCGTGGGAGGACCCTTTATGATTACTAAATTGTTTGAGCACTTGAATTCAGTCATATCTGAACCTAGTAATGGATTTTTCAGATACATAAGCAAATATATCCACTTTCTGTCTTATAAAACGATTTTAAACTTCAACATTAAAAAAAGAAATCTAGTTCTGTTTGGTGGTTGAGTCTCTCTCACTTGCAGCTGAATACCTTGTAAGTGGCATACTTCAGGTTCTCATTACCGCCAAGTTTGTAGCTCTCGATGTGCTTTGAAGGTGTTATTCTCCTTCACTGACATCTATAATTGATTCATATTTTTTAAAGAACAAGAATCTTGGCATCCAAGTATCCACAATATTAACTTTGTTTCTAACATTCCTCTATAAGAATTCTCAGACCTAGTCTAAACTATTATTTCCTGTCTTCTAAAAAAGCTTTATTGCCACTGCTCTGCTCCCCAATAATTTAGAAAGCTTTTCAACCATCTCCTATCTAAACTCCGTTAGTCCTTTAAGGCTCAGTTCAGTAAATCTTTCTTTTATGTCTCCTACCTTCCACCAAATGTTATAAAAAACACACCTTTATGACTCAACATACACAATGAGGAAGAAAGCAGAGAATCAAAGATTCACATAATGTGGCATCCAAAGAAGCAAGGCCTAGCAGTTAAAAAACAACACATATCACTTTGGTCATTTCTTTGCCGAATGGACATGACAGGTCCTCATTATTGAGCATGACGATTAGTCCCACTCTGATTTTACCCCAACACCACCCTCAAAAATATTCCCCATTTTGACATATGTAGCATGACTTTGGAATTTTCTCATTTTCCTCTCTTTTGATTTGAAATTTTGTCAAAAATATTTATTTTCCTGGCTTAAATTTGATCCTCATATCTATTTTGTTATATCATAATATCTTTCATAATACTACATAATAATCATATGTTCATTATTCATTCATTTCATCCAGCAAAGTTACTGAGCACCAATAGATGCTCAGTAGATCCATATATGCCAGGCATTCTGGAAGGTAATGGAAATTGAAGTGCAGTGAATTACTCAATATGGTCCTTCTAGCCATAGTCTTTGTAACTTCCACCAAATGTCTGGGTGAGACTATGCAAATGAGGGGATTGGATAGCTTGCTAATGATGTAAATAATGTGCATAGCACACTTGCAGGGTGGGACCACAGAAATAAGGTGTATGGAACCCTAATGAGGGGGCTGGTCAGTTTTGTCATCCTGCTAGGCTTAAAATGAGCCATCCCAGAAGCAGGAAAGGAGGATAGCACCACCACCAAGAAAAAAGAGCCAGGAGTGGAGCACGTCCTTTGGACCCAGGATCCCTGTGCTGAGAAGCTCCTGGAATCAGGAGACCAAGAGAGAGAGCTGTAACACAGAAAGATGGTGAGATGTGGCAGCAGAGAAGTGGTGGCAGAGAAACTGTGTCAGTAGAAGCAGGAGACCGGCAGGAGACAGTGTGGTGGGCTTCCCAGACCACAGAGGGAGAAAGCTGAGTGCATTTGGGCAGGAGGCTTGCTGGTGGAGTATGGTGCTTCTGGGCACTTGGTGGAGCTGGGTTTTCCAACCCACTGAGCTAGACTGCCTTCGGGCCTAGGCTTATTGGTGGAGTGGGGTGTCTCTGAGCACTTATCGGTAGAGCTAAAAGAGCTCTGTAACACTTGCAAGAGTAGGGCAGAGGCTAGGCCGAGGGACTGAGGGTCAGAGAGAGGTGTGCCTGCAGGTATGGCTGAGAAAAGGCTGTCCTGATTGAAGAACTGTATCCTGAGTATACCTGGATTGTAACCTGTTACTTCCCTAATGAACCCCGTAATCGTATTGTCTGTGAGTTCTGTGTGGCTACTGCAATGAATTATCAAATTCAGCAGAGAAGTAGAGAGTGCCATGGGAGGGACAGCTGGTATCAGAACTGGTAAAAAGTTTGGAGGGTGGGGGCATGTCTGACCTCCACCTGATAGGAATCAGCTGTTGATCTTGATTCTCCTCCCCCTTGTGAAGTTAGAGGAGGCCAGATGCCACTACCATGTCATTTTTACAGAGATGGATATGAATAAACACAGAATTCTTAATCTCAAAGAGATTAGTCTCCTCAAGAGAACTGACATGTATAAAAAAATTATAATACGCTGTAGTTAGTGCTACAATATTCAAAATATATATTTCCAAAAATGGAAAGTATTTAACTCTATGGATGGTGGATGTGGGTGGAGAAAGTTGGAAAGCGAGGAGAGTAAGGGAAGCCTTTTTGGAATTGATGGTATTAAGGGTCAGTTACAGTTTTCTGATGTTGGGTTGGGTGAAGATATTTCAGGATGATAAAAATATGTATGGGAATACAATGACATTTAAAATTACATGGCATGTGATTTTAATTATAAACACATGCATTTTCCTGGATTACAAGTGGCAAAGGAAAGGGTTGTGAAAAACGATGTAGTAAGGAGTAGTCATTGTCTTAGTCATCTAGTGCTGCTATAACAGAAATACCACAAGTGGGTGGCTTTAACAGAGAGAAATGTATTCTCTCACAGTTGAGGAGGCTAGAAGTTCAAATTCAGGTGCCAGCTCCAGAGGAAGGCTTTCTCTCTGTGTCGGCTCTGGGGAAAGGTCCTTGTTATCAATCTTCCCCTGGCCCGGGAGCTTCTCAGTACAGGGACCTCGGGTCCAAAGGACAGGCTTCCCTCCTGGTTCTTCATTCTTGGTGGTATGAGGTCCCCTTGTCTCTCTGTTCACTTCTCTCTTTTATACCTCAGAAGAGATTGACTCAAGATACAACCTAATCTTGTAAATTGAGTTCTACCTCATTAACATAACTGCCTCTAATCCTGCCTTATTAACATCATAGAGGCAGGATTTAAAACACATACAAAAATCACATCAGATGACAAAATGGTAGACAGTCACACAGTACTGGGAATCATGGCCTAATCAAGTTGACACACACTTCTGGGGGACACCCTTCAGTCCATAACAGTCATGAAGAGCCTTATAAACCTTGACTGAGAGCTTGGATTTTCCTATAGTTGATTGGGGGCCAGTTAAGATTTCTAAGCTAAGCAGAGAAATGATTACATTGCATTTTACAAAAATCATTTAGGCAGTCCTGTGGAAGATGGATTATAAGGAAAAGAGGTGAGAAGCAGGGTGATCAATTAGGTAAGCACTAAAATTATTCAAGTGAGAAATGACAAGAACCTAAGGTAAGCCTGATACTATGTTCATGAAACGGAAAGTTCTTTTTTGAGGTAGAACTGACAGCACCACGGACCAACCAGTGGGAGTGATAGAAATCAAAGGACAATGCTCAGGTTCAGCTTTGTGAGACAAACTGATAATAATGTCACCAACCAAGATGGGGAAAAAGCAGATGGTGAAGTGGAAAACATGCTAAGTTTGGTTGAGGATATGCTGATATTGGACTCTGTGGGACATTCACATGGAGTTCTCTGAAACTCCACAGATAGGGCTGGTTGGAGAAAATGTATCTGCATATGTGAATACTATTTCCAAATCAACTTAAAATTTTTAAGAGTGAGAACCATGTATTGCGTTGCTTTGTTATTTTGTTTTGTTATTGGATCCCCAAATGTGCAACTTGGCACAAAGTAGCAATCAATAAGCATACCCTGAATTGATAATAATGTACTGTATTCAGTACAGTTGAAGCTTTCCTGATTGTCTTCTGTAAGTGTCTCTTAGAGAAAGATAGACTCACCTTTACATTTGTTTTACAATGAGTACTAGCTGGGGGGTGGGGGAATTCATGATTTCAGAGAAAACTTTCTGAAGTGACAAATGTATTTCTTTCAATTAAAGGTAAACATTGAGGGAGTATCTTTTATGTAGTAATTATTTCTTATATTGATATAATTTACTTAGTTTCCCAGTCTTTTTCATGATTTAGCATACTCATAAAAAAAAAAAAAAAAACCAAACCCATTGCCTTTGAGTGGATTCTGACTCATAGTGACCTACAGGATAGAGTAGAACTGCCCCATAGGGTTTCCAAGGAGTGCCTGGTGGATTTGAACTGCTGACCTTTTGGTTAGCAACTTAAGTCTTAACCGCTGCACCACCAGGGCTCCAATGTACTCATAGTACATAAATACTATGCTTAAGGCATTGTTAGTTGGATTTTTTTTTTTTTTTTTTGTACTTGCAATCAAGAGTATTCTTTACTGATAAGTTTTACAGACTGGCTAAAAGAATATAGAGAGGATAAATGATTTGCACGCAGTTATACGGCTAGTGTCTCAGGTTCTTCCCATGCTATCACAATTCCTCTCTGAACATTTTTGCTGGCAAGATTCCTTGGAGATCTGTCATTAATTAGTAATATCTTACCAAGGTACTTTTCTAAAACAAAATCCGTTGTTAATCTTTATCCACTATCTATCCATTCTATTGGTTGGAAACTCCTCTGTCATTATCATTTCTTCTCAATCCTCACCATGATTCAAGAATACTGATAACTTCATTGTTTTTTACTGACTGTTGCAAAGATTGAAATAATGTTCTTTGGCATCTCTTAAACAGCATAAATAAATTGAGAGTAAGTCTGTAACAATATAGTAAACTCTTATTTGACTGCCTACTAAATGCTTTGTATTTTCAAATATTTCAAGAAATGATCACAATTTGATAGCAATTTTAAAACTTAAAAATTCATTCTTCGCATCCGAAATAGCCAGGTACTTATCTGTCAGTATAAGATGCTAATCATATCATCACATTATAGTTGTTAGAAGTATTTTATGAATTTTGAATTCTATTAAGTGATGATTTATTTTTTCCAGATAAGTCACCATGAAAGAGGCAGTTACTCATTACACATGTTTTTCAGCATATGTTGCAAGTTTATTTTAATGCTGAAGAGGCACATTATGATCAAAGCAGAATTCTGCCCAATTTAAACTGTTCCAAGCTATTTTCATACATTCACTCATGTAATACTGTAAGATTTACATTAAAATGAACGCTCATCTACAATTAAGTGATTCAGTCAACATTAAAAAAAAAGGTGCAAATGTGTGCAACGTGAAAAAAAATCCACAGATGTGCGAATAATCGCTGCTTGGGGGCCAGTATCAGAAAGAACAGTAGCAAAAAAAAAAGAATTCCAACTTTTTTATTCTTTCAATACTCTTAAGGTTTTTCTGTACCCAAATTAAAGGACACATACACAAAGCTCACAGTATTTATCCTTACAATCATAATTGGATTAGCTAAGAATAAATAGAGGTAAAGAGCAAATAATGAATTAAAAAGCAAAGATATCACTTTTTAAAGGATATCAGTTGGAGATAGATACGTATTTTGGCTTCTCTTCATTCTCTTATTCCTCTCTTCTGAGGATGAATAAATTTTAAGGAAAGCAAAGATTCACCAAGTTCAGAAAAGGTGCATGCATATTAACTAAAATGTTTAGCATTAAGACATTTAAATAAGAGGTAGCCAACTAGGATATAATAACCACCATCACCACCACCACCACCACCCCACCAAAAACAAACAAACAAAAGTGCTTCTGATCCTGGAGGCCAATCTGCAGGCCAGTACATATAGTTGTGCAGGCTATATGCTGCGTAACTCTAGAGGTCATCATTCACATCCTAGTCTAAGTGAATGCAACCTCCTTGAGTTTTACAGACCACTTCCTACACAATCATATACACCAGGGCCCAGAAAAACATCATGAGACTGTAGAAAATGTGAAGACGTTTATTCAGATGGGAAGGTGGAGATCAAAGTGCTTCATAATACTTCATCTCTGTTTTCATCAGGTTATTTAGGGACCATTGGAAGAATGTCCAGTCTTTACCTATTTCAGTAGGTGTGAGACAAAGAAGAACTTGATGCCAATTGACAATCTGCAATATTTAGGCAATCTGAAGCTGCTGGTCAAATAACACCCATCCAAAAACCAAACCTATCATCATAAAGTTGATTTCAACTCATGGCGATCCCATGTGTGTCAGAGTAAAACTGTGCTCCATAGGGTTTTCAGTGGCTGTGACCTTTCACAAGCAGGTCTCCAGGTCTTTCTTCCGAGGCACCTCTGAGTGGATGTGAACCACCAACCTTTCAGTTAGTAGGTCAGTGCTTAACCATTTGCACCACCCAGACACTCAAATAGCACCCATGAAAAGTACTTAAGAGTCATCCTTATATTCTATTCCCTCAGAGAATTGCAGAATAATTATCCCTTCATCATTTTAACTGAGCATACCAGTGACATTTATTTGAGAAAATATAAAGCTGGAAATGCCACTTACCAACAAATACATTCCTAAATGAGGGTGGGGGAGAGTTGATGCAATTGTATTAAAAAAAAATTACTGTTCATTAATGTTTTTCAACATAATTAACATTTATGGAGGGGCATTGATTTATATTATATTAAGTCACATACTTCAAAAAGAGGATGATGTTTTTGTCCAACAATTTAAGAATGCTCTGCTCTGGTAGAGGAAATTTAAACACATGGAAAACATATATTGAGGCCTTATGTATGTGGCCATGTTCAATTCTGATGTGTCTCAAAGCTCAATCGTTCTGATTTATCATAGCTCTTCTACACAGTTCTACAGGTAGCCTTGGTAAGCTGAACCTTCCAAGTGTGTCTATATCTGTGTCTACACAGGTAAATCTGAGTGAGAAAATGATTAGCCTGAGGTATCTGTTTAAGTCACTAACCTTACTCCTATTCATTAGATGAGGCTGCCTCTCCACACACAGTTTAAATATAAAACTGCTGAGCAAATACAGGGTTTATGATTTGGTGAGGAGTTAAATTGTCTAATAATTGTCTAAATTGTCTCATAAAAATCACTGGCTATTTGCCCATGAGAACTAAAGGGTTCAAGTTCTCAGTCAACTGGCTAAAAAGGAAGGTTAGAGTGTTTTTGGAACGTTATGAAACAGTCAAGACCTTGTTGAAACAATAGGGCAGCAATTATTTTCCACACAAAAAAGGATGCTAAAAGCAGGGTTATGACTATAGGAGGGTGAGGTATGCTCACGTGGATCAATCCAAGGAGAAAACAGTGTATTGCCATGAACTGATTGTTCTTAATCTCTGGTAATTATTTTTTATTCAGTTCTTTGAAATTACAGAATTTGTTTGTTTGGAAAAACTTTAAGTACTTTAATAAGTTTTCAGTATGTATGTGTGTGTGTGTAAGTCCACAACCTTAGGGGATCAAGAAATATATTTTTATTTCCAGCTAATCAACTTAATTCTGACTCCATGTTCCCATCACTCCATTCTATCCGTAAATTTTATCTCAGATATTGTAGGGGCCAATTTCCCTTCAAAAGTTGTTATAACAGATAGCAGGCTTTGGAAACAGGATTTCATTCCTGGAGTATCATGTTGCCACTGTTATTTACATCCTGCAAGCTTGGATTTGAATGCTCTAATGCATATGGGATAGAGAAAACTGGACAGGATGGTCCTGGGGGTCTGCCTCCCTAGATACATCCACAGATCCTCCTTCTGAAGTCTTGTCTCCTCCTCAGCACTCTTCCAGGGAGCCAGCTGTGGTCCTCCACCATTCCTGGGACCTACCCTTGGTAACCTTCTACCCTGCCTGGCCCAACTGAACCTTTTCTATCTCTTTCTTTACCTCCAAAAGTGTAGCTCTCTTTGGGACACCTCGTATCAACATTTCAGGGAACAGAAGTTGCAATGCGGTGGACAGGGGGCTGAAGTCTGTTCAACAGAATTGTTTGTCCCGTACCATACTGCGTTCTAAATGTTTGAAATTGTTGCTAGCATTTTTAAAAATAAGGAGATTCCACATATATCTCTGGTTCCAAGCCTCTTTTGAGAGACTGGAGAATCTGACAACACTGGATCAATGTGCCTCTCATACAAATAAGGCATACCATACCAATTTACTCAGGCTCCCACCCAGAGTTCTTCACTTCTGGCCTCACCAGGCATTTGTGATTTTTGTCTTCTGAGTTCAGACTCCTCATTGTTTCTGCATTGTACTCTCCAAAAGTCCTGGGACCATAAAGTGGGAAAGAGCCTGCCTAATTATATCTGTAAAACAAGGAATGGCAGAATACAGGCAGGCAGATCAATTAATCTCTAAATACACATATATTTATATTAAAAAATATATATGGATGGATATATTCTACATAATACATATATATTTGTTGCTGTGTGCCACTGAATTGATTCCACTTCATAGCAACCCTATATGATAGAGTAGAACTGTTGCATTGGGTTTCCTAGCCTGTAATCTTTATGGGAGCAGATGGCCAAGTCTTTTCTCCCATGGAGCAGCTGGTGGGTTTGAACTGCTGACCTTTTGGTTAGCAATTGAGTGTTTTACCAGTGCACCACCAGGACACTCTCTCTCTCTCCCTCCTTCCTTCCTTCTCTTCCTCCTTCACTCCCTCTCTCTCTCTGTTCCTTTCTCCCTTTCTCCCTCTCTTTCTCTCTATGGAAAAGCTCTAGACTTTGAGTGAGATCTCTTCTGATATATGACAGTAACCCACTGATGATTAATTCAATAATGCACATGCATAAAAAAAAATTGTACCAACTACCAGCTATACACTCCATAAAGATTTGGCGATACTGTGATGAGTTAGACAGACATCATGTGTATCCTCACAGAGGTTATAGGCTAATAAAGAGGAGTGGTGGTATGTTGAATCTTCATAGAAAAACAGGTGTTTTAAGTCAAATACCAATTGAAAAAAGTGACAGAGGTTATGACAGGGCTCAGTTTAGGTCCTAAATAGTTTGTAAACAGGGAAATTAACTCACCATAAGGGAAGACTTCACAGAGGAAGTCATGGGTAAGCAATTACCTGAGGAACATGAGACTCAGCCAGGTGAGCAAGCAGGCTGCAGTGGTTTCAGTCAGAGGAACAGGAAGTACAAAGACACATCAAAAGGTGAAATACAGCCTGGTGCTTAAAATGACCTAAAAATAGTCCAATATGGCTGCAGCACAGGATTTTGGGGGGCATGAGGGATGAGGAAGATTAGGCTCAAAAAAGCAAGCAAGTGTATGGCATAAGATTTCATAAGTCATATTCAAGAGTTTGGATCTATGTGGAAAACTGTTGACCCCATTGATATATATTAAGCAGTGGGATGACAGCTGAATTTCTTTGGTATTGAGAAACCACATAAGCCCTCCAAATTCCAGTTTCTTTATCTGTAAGTAAGAATAGTATTATCTATCTTGCCTGTCTCACCGTATTATCACAAAGATCAAGTAAAATAAATACTATGTGCTAAAGGTCAGCAAACTCTAAGGTACGTGTAAATCTTATATTGAATTAAGTTTATTTACTGTTGCAATTATGCAGTTACATTGGTAGGAGGATTCCTTATATAGCTAAATAAGTTTTATTATTTAAGGCAATGGTAGTAAAGTACAATTTATATCAGTTACTAGCAATTAATTAAGGAAAAGACATATATGATACATATTAGGGTAGAAAAATGTGAGAAGTTATAGGTGTTTAAAATAACTTCTAATTAACTTTTTTTCTCTTATATTGTTTATTTTATTGAGTGATGAGAACATTTGCTATGTTTTCTTGCTGTCCAACACTTCTTAAGCAACCTCTCTATGTTTCAGTGTTACGACTTCTACCCTTAGCTAAGAGTAGAAGCTTATTCCCCCTGCCTTCTTTGGGGCCAGTATATGACCAACAGCAGGTGATCCTATAGCAAGTGATTCATCAGAGGGTGATCCATCAGCATATAATCCATTAGCATGTGATCCATCAGAATATGATCCAACAATGTGTGATCCACTAATGCGTAAGCCAACATGTATGATCCATTAGAATGTGATCCATTAGTGTGTTATCTATTAGCATGTGCTCCATTAGCGTGTGCTCCATAGCATATGATTTATCAGAATGTGATCCAATAGTGTGTGATCAGCCTGTGATACAACAGGTGTGATCCATGAGAATATAAACCATCTGTGTGTGAACCATTAGCATGTGTTCCATCAGTATGTGACTTATAGTTTGCCAAGCAGGTACACCAATGTGACACTAGTTTGGAACACAGTGACTGGAAGAAAGAGGTGCCAGGCAGATAGGATTCTGGAAAGGAAGGATGGCACGGAGACATTTTGTATGCTGAGGGGAGGGAGCAATGTCTGAATTCCTAGAGATAGCATCTTGCATCCAGAATCTGTTTGGTGAGCTGCTGCCCTCATGCTCAGAAGCAGAGACAGTAAGATTTCCTGTGGAAAAGTCAGATGATGTACCTTGTGTGTGGTTCCTGGCTGCACGGCTTTTAAGCCTAATTCTCTGTCCCTTAGAGAGACTCTGGGGCTACTAATCTCATGAAATTAATTGCTTTTCCCCTTAAACGAGTGAGATGGATCCAGTAATTTGCAAGTAGAAATCCTGACTGATAATGTGTCCAAGTAAAACTACCATTTTTATCCTGAATTGGCAAACTTTTAGTCCCGCTCCTTTATTATAGTTGTGAACGAGGGTATTGGAACTGTGAGAATGAGAGAATAAATTTGGAACAAATGAGGAGAAAGCAATGAATTTCAATACTATTTCCTCAAATAAATTCAATATATATATATTTTAAAAAATTAACAACCCACAACTGAATTTAATTTATTAACATAATTTTCCATGTGATCCTTTTGTTGTGTGCCGTCGAGTTGATTCCGACTTATTTTGACCCTATAGGACAGAAACTTCCTCAAAGGGTTTCCTAGGCTGAAATCTTTACGACAGCAGATCACCAGGTCTTTTCTCCCGCAGAGCCACTGGTGGGTTCGAAACACTGACCTTTCTGGATATCAGCCAAGTGCTTAACCATTGAACCACCAGGGCTCCTTTGATCCTTGATTACATTGTTAGAATTTTGTTTGTAAAGCACTATGACCTTTTCAGTGAAGCTTTATAATGATTAAACATGCAAGCTT
The DNA here is from genome assembly GCF_000243295.1 of Trichechus manatus latirostris. Taxonomy (NCBI): domain Eukaryota; kingdom Metazoa; phylum Chordata; class Mammalia; order Sirenia; family Trichechidae; genus Trichechus; species Trichechus manatus. Next base: position 529,742 of record NW_004443986.1, read on the forward strand.
TTTAATATAAGAGTTCTAGGTCCAGATAGTTGCTCCTTATTAATTGTGTGACCTTGAAAAACTATTTAATCTTTGCAAGTACCTATCCCTTCATTTGTAAAATGAAATAAAAATACCACGTGAAAGATTACATTCAATGTACTTAGCACAGTGCTTGGCACAGGTAAGGTGCTCGATAGTTGCTGTTAATATTTTTAGCAATAAAAACATTTAGTTGAACTCGTAAAGTATTCCAAGAAGAGACTAGGAATAGTAAGTGCATGTACTCTGGATTCTTGGACTCCTAGTGGGAGTGCAGTATTAGAAAGCCCTAAAAACTTGAAGGAACAAAGACTAGTCTAGGATAAAGAAGTATATTCTAGTTAATGTTCATGATTGAAGTAGAAGGCAAGAAGGATTAACGGGGGTTCAAGTTCTACTTCAAACAGTTCTCCACCCTGTGACTGGATGCAAGAAATTTTCAAACAGCTCCAATTTCTCTCTCTGTATACACCTTTTCTCTTCCTCTCTCCTCTGTGAATTGATGTTTCGTTGTGTCTGTATGTACACAGATGGCAGTATTGCTGTACTGAACACATAGTTTAAAATGAAAATAGTTGCATACATTTCAGAATATTTAAGAAAGTTGGCTTGTATTGGGTCCTTTTTCTTTGTTTCTTCTCCATTCTAGCTTTACATTTTTAATTTTGGAACACAAGAGTAGTAGGTAGACTCTACAACTAGCTCTTGATTCTCTAAATATTCACCAAGTACAATGCTAATGTTTACTTAGTTTCATATTAGTACTCTAAGAGCTGTCAGAAAGAAATACAAGGACATTCACAGCCTCCATGATATGGCTAGTTTATTTTTTCATTTATTCTTTTTACTTCTTGATTCTTCCTTTTAGATTCTCCTCTTTCATCCACTTTTCATCCATTCCTTAATTAGCTCACTTCTAGGTAGCCTGTATGATCTACGCAATGAATTACTGAATTATTGGAGTGATATTGACATGATAGAGTGCATCGCTTATCTTTTCCATGTGGGTACATATAAAGTCTCAAACAGGATACAGTTATGGCTCTATGCTGAGTGTTGAAATAAGCCGTCCTTACATATTGAGGACAAATGTAGAAACCTGAATAACTACTACTACTGATGGAAAAAAAACAAAACAATGCAAAAAAAAAAACCTTAAAAAACCATCACCACTCATCAATTTATAAAATGTAGCTCATGTTTAAACATTTATTTGCTTCTAATGAATAATGAAAGGCAGTTCCAGCTCCCCCCAAACTAAAATTAAGTAGCACTGAAATTCCTTTTCATAGAGAGATCTGTGGCTAAATTAGGTATTTGGGAAGATACAGACAGCGCTTGCAACTTTAAAAACAGGATCAAAACACTGTGATGCCCTTTCCTCACTTCAGTAGGACAGCAACTACACAAGGCTATTCTCTAGAGTAATGATCTTGCCTCCTTCCAAAGGTTTTTTTATCCCATATTCAGGAGGTCATATTCAGTCTTCAGCTGCACAGAGCTCCACTTCCATTAATTTAAAATGGGGGCTTCAGAGGTTCACATACTGCAAAATCTTCCCCTTAAAATGTAAGCTCTCTACCCATCTTCCATTTGAAGGCAAACAGGAGAAATCAGCTTTGGAAAAAAGAAAAAATCTATACAATCTATCTTATTCACTAATAAAAAATAAAGAAATTAACAAACCAGAAATTAATAAAATATTCCTTTAGTTAAAGATAGTTCAATTCTAGATTTTTTAACCTCCTTTAGGCTCTGGTATTGTTATTTTTATCATCATTATCATCATTTTGTTAAGCTATCTGGCAGAAAGAAAAGGTTGTTCACCCTATGACTGTCTCTTTTTAAAAATAATGTTAAGCAGTCATTGAAAAGAATGAAAGAAATCCGGTTGAAGATGCAGGTGCACTAATAAATGGGTGGTCTTTGGATTACAGTATTTATGTGTACTATGGCAAAGCTGAACAGAAACCTAAATGTTATACATACAAAGTGGTACAACAAGAACATCTGTGTTGGGGGGAATGAACTGGCATGGCTCACACCTCCAGTGCCAGGTGCAAAGGAAATTTCAATACAGCTTGAGTAATATTGACTGCTAGCATCTGCCTGCATCAGATTATCTCCTACGTTCCTAGTCTACCACTACCCATTAGAGTATTTATATGATACATCTGGTGATGCAATGGCCAAGCAAGAAGTAGCAACCCCTCTATTACTGGGGGCAAATGCCTGACTCTTTAATACAACACAAAGGCAAACAGGAATTCTTTTCAGGTCCAAGGGCAGCTAGCCAATACTATGAGACTGATTAGCAGATAACGCTCCAGGGTGATGGCTGTTTTGTCCTTTCAGTTTAGTTAGACACATATCTATGCGCATAATCTTGAGTAGCTTAACTCTTTGTTTAAAATTATGTTTCTGAATATCATTTCCAGGATCATACCAAAATGTTAGTGTGCTGCCAGAATCATAACAGAGTTTTAATGTTAGTTGTCTCCATCTAATTGTCAGAATGAACCAATGTGGTAGATGGGAATGATGGAGATCATCTATCCAGCAATGTCCACAACATGAAGCCTCAAATACCTAACAGCCCATTCTACATAAAGATTATGTCCCTCTCCTTGTATCTCTAAATCCCCCTCATCCTCACAAGATGGCCAGGCCACCTACTATAGAGAAACTAGAAGTCATCAGATGTTAACTGCTTCAAAATTCCACCATTTTAGAACCTATTCAAACCAGCATCCACCTTTTCTCCCTTGCTTATTTATACACTACATTTGTGGCCTCTTTCTTTATAGAATGAGAATTCCAGAACACTTAATTGTGCTTATGCGAAACCTGTCCATAGACCAAGAGGCAGTCATTCGAACAGAACAAGGGGATACTATGTGGTTTAAAATCAGGAAAGGTGTGTGTCAGGGTTGTATCCTTTCACCATACTTACTCAATCTATTTGCTGAGCAAATAATCTGAGAAGCTGGACTATATGAAGAAGAACAGGCATCAGGATTGGAGGGAGACTCATTAACAACCTGAGAAATGCAGATGACACAACTTTGCTTGCTGAAAGCAAAGAGGTTTTGAAGCACTGACTAATGAAGACCAGAGACTACAACCTTCAGTATGGATTATTCATCAACATTAAAAAAAAAAAAAAAATCCTCACAACTGGACCAAAAAGCAACATCATGATAAACAGAAAAGATTGAAGTTGTCAAGAATTTCATTTTACTTGGATCCACAATCAACATTCATGAAAACAGTGGTCAAGAAATGAAACAACTTATTGCACTGGGCAAATCCGCTGCAAAAGACTTCTTTAAAGTGTTAAAAAGCAAAGATGTCACTTTAAGGACTAAGGTGCACCTGACCCAAGCCATGGTATTTCCAATCACCTTATATGCATGTTAAAGCTGGATGATGAATAAGGAAAACCAAAGAATTGACGTCTTTGAATTATGGTGTTCATGAAGAATATTGAATATACCATGGACTGCCAGAAGAATGAACAAATCTGTGTTAGAAGAAGTACAGCCAGAATGCTCCTTACAAGGCAAGATGGCGGACTTTGTCTTATGTACGTTGGACACGTTATCAGGAGGGACCAGTCCCTGGAGAAGGTCATCATGCTTGGTAAAGTAGAGGGTAATGGAAAAAGAGGAAGACCCTCAAGGAGATGGATTGACCCAGTGCCTGCAACAATGGGCTCAAACATAGCAACAATTGTGGGGATGGTGCAGCATTGGGCAGTGTTTTATTCTGTAGTACATAGGGTCGCTAAGAGTCAGAAGAGATTCGATGGCCCCTAACAACAACAACAACATCTCTATAAAGCAAACTATTTCCTCTTGTGTCATATCCCCACCTTTCCGTGATGTCTCGGGCAGTCTCCCTGTCCATTGAATACTTTCCATCAGAATTTTAAGGAGCTCAGCACTTTCTCCTTAAAATAAATACTTTCTAATTTTATCACCATCACCAGTGCTCCTCTCTTTGACAACCAAATATCTTTACAAAGTTACCTAGTTCCTCTCCCACTTACTTCTCAAACCATTCACATCTGCCCACCCCACCCCTAACATTTCAATAACATTTATCGCATTAACTTTGTAAGTAATGTCCTTCCTTGCTGCTATAATCAAAGGAGTCCATCATCCTGATATTTCTGCAGCATTCAACATACATGACCACTGCTTCTTCATGTAGTCTCTTTCTTTAGCCTCTGTTCTGTGACATTCATTTGCATGTTTTTTTTTTTTTATCATTATTTTTCTTTCCTGCCCCTTTGGCTACTTTTTCCTAGTCTCCTTTGCCTTTTTATTTTCCTTTATTTAACAATTAAAGATTGACATTTCTCAAATCTCCGTCCTAGGTCCTCTTTTCACTATACTCTTTCCCTGGAAATTCTCATTCACTTCTATGGCTTCAATTGACATCATTTTACATATGATACACACATTTTAATCTCAGCTTAGACCAGGTCATCTTCTAAACTTCAGACTCTAACATCACACAGTTGACTTGACATTTGAATTTAAATGTCTCATAAATACTTCAAACCTGGTAACTTCTGAAGTTAACTCATCATTCTCATTCCCCTCAAAATGCCTATTCCTTTTCTAAAGTCCCCAATTATCCAGATTTCATGACTATCTGCCCAAATGATTAAGCCAGATAACTTCAGTTATCTTCGACACTTCTGCCTTTCCAAATCTGTCTATAGGTTTGCCAATTAACTTTAAAACATTAAACAAATAATTCATCAACATGCCCTTCTTTAAAAGACAGTAACAATATCCTCTGGCCATCTCTCCCAATCTTTGTCCATCTCTTTCACTACTTAGAAGTGATATCTAGTATGAATTTGGTGTATATCCACACAGATCTTTTTTCTATTCTTATGTATCCTCATGTATGTGCCAGTTCAATTTAAAATATATGGGATATTTTTATAGGTCATTTAAAAAATGATAACATACTCTGTAATATGCTTTATTCAGAGAAGAACATATCCCAGCATTTCTCTGGCTATCAGTACAGTGAAATTGTACATACTTCTCTCAGTCTTGCTCTCTCACTATGTCTCCATTTTTCCCTTCCCAAATACTCCTTACTTTTCCACTTTGTTCATCTCTGAATATGTGGAAGAATATGCCAAATATAAAAAATCCCAGAAGGTAGAAATTCAGAGTACAGGAATGCATTTGTGATGAAATGGCTAATGAAAAATCTGGGAGATACTAAAAAATGTTGAGCCACATTTTTCTCAAGAGTAAAATAGAAATGTATTCAAAGTGCCTAGCAAAGTGCAGAGCCCCACAGTAAGCATACGTATTAATCATTCTTCTTCCTTCTTCAATATGCACATTCTCTCTGTCTTAAATTTTATAAAGGTCTATGCATATAGATGAACCTTAAATAACAACATTACCGTAACATTTGCTAATATTTTTTGAGCTCTTAAGAAATGCAGTTAGTATACCAAGTGTTTTATATGCTTATCTCATTTAATTTTCAAATAATCCAATATGGAGAATACTAGCATTATCTCAATTTTATAGATGAGGAAATTGAAACACATAGAGTAACTGGCCTAATTAATTAACGGTAGAGCTAGGACACTTGCAATCAGGCATTCTGATTTTAGATTTGAGTTCTTACTCAGTAATCTACATTGCATCTTTATGCACTGAAATCATGTATATATGAGGGAAAAAATATTTGAAAGACACACATTTTATTCACAAAAGTCAAACATTTTCAAACATATTTATTTATACAGTGCTAAGACTGTTTCCCTCTGTATGCATGCCACTGCATATATATGACTTGGATATTATTTTTTTAAGCAGATTAATTTTGCAGATTCACTCACAAATAGTTACCAAGTTCTTAACTATGTGTCAAACCTTGTGCTAGGAATTTAAAGGATTGAAAGCAAACAGCTATTCCTGTCTTCCTAGAGTTTACAGTCTAGTGAGGGTAACAGATTTAAAACAAAAACTAAAATACATAATTAAAAATTATAACTAATTTTATAAAGGAAATGTAAAATATGCTATAATGAGAAAGAACAATAAAGGAACATAATTTTATTCTTCCTTTAACTTTTTAATCTGGACAAAAGCTGGAGGTAAGGAATATGTTTAGGAAAAATAAAATGACTGTGGTAAATATGGGTGGATACTCCTCAAATCTCAGCCAAAGTCAAGATTTTTTTTGGCCTTCTCAAGACCATAACAAGTGTATTATTATTACATTTATTGAGTAATGACTAAAGTTTTTATTATTATTATAAATGCATGCAAAGTATAGAATGAATAAAGGTGGTTATGACAATACATATAGTAAGATACCATTTTCATCAATAAGTATGTATATGTGTGTGGGTGGGAGGTGTGTGTATTCAAAAAATAATTAAAAGAATTTATAGCAAAATGCTGGTTATGGTTATCTTTGAAAGATGGAATTATGAGTTATTTTTTCTCCTTTTCAAAAGTTTATATTTTGTATATATTTTATTAGTGTTTGTAGGAGCCCTGGTGGTACAGTGGTTAAGAGCTGTGGCTGCTAACCAAGGTCAGCAGTTCAAATCCACCAACCATTCTTTGGAAACCCTATGGGACAGTTCTAGTCTGTCCTACAGGGTCACTGTGTCAGAATCAACTTGACAGCAATGGGTTTTATATTATATTAATAACACCACACAAATGCATTGTTTTTGAAAAGTTCTTCTGAGCCAGTAACATAGCTTCTTATTTCATCTCTCCCATTGAATGAGAACTTGGACAAAGTGAGAAAATCACTTTACTCTTTGTATCCAAGCTTTCACATTAAATGACAAGAGAAAAGGCTAGAAGAACTCTTAGGCTCCTTATAAATAAATCCAAAGTGCATCATATTTCTAAAAGATAGTTAGGAGGATTCTAAAGTACCACTTGGATATTAAATTTTTACAAAATGAGAGTAATTCATTTTTAAATAATATCACCTTTTTGTTAATAATAGTTTTAATAACAATAATTTTGAAAATAATTTTCACCATTGTGAACAACTGTCCACTAATTTTCTCTACCTTTGACTGAACTGAATGCTTGGATTCTTGTTTACTGCCTTGATACATAAATCTTTTCTAGATGCCAAATCTCCGAAGTTAGTGCTCCAGTTTCAATCTGGCTGATTTTTTTTTTTTCCCCTTTTTTTGTTTCTGTTTTGTATTTGAACTTAAAAAAAAAATCTTCATAAACTTTCTTGGTTGTTGATCTTGAGTCAGCATTCTGAACTATTCCAAAACTTTGTGACCATTGTCAACTTCCGCAGTAATTAACCATGCCAAGTTTATACAAAATTCTATGGAAACTAGTAGTATTGGAAATTACAAAATCCCTATTTAGAGCATAAACAAAAAGGAACAGAACAGACCTCAAAACAAGCTGGAAGCGAGAAAGATGCAAGAAGAAAAAAATAACATCATTCATTAACGTACAGACTTGTATGAATATGTTCTGCATATCTGAGGCTTCCTCTGTAGATTGGCCCTTGACAGAAAGATATGCTCCTCTTAAGGCAACAAACTCTCCACTATTCTCTTTTCTTTCCACTTGCCTTTTACCTTTTCCTCCTTTCATCCATTGAGATCTAGGTGGTGATTTCTACTGCATCTGATTCCATGGTCCTGCTCAGACCTTTGCAATAAACTCCCTTATAAATAAACCCTCCTCAAGTTATCCTAATTTGAATGTTTAATGCATTTCCTGTTGAGACCATGACGAACAAGGAAAGGCTAGATTTTATTTGGCCTTTAAGGAAGATAAGTTTTATTTGGTAGTTAGGTTGAATTCATATAAACTCACACATATACCTACTAGACATAGCTATGTGTTCATAAGTCTGCAATCATCAAAGAGTTTAGATCACGTAGAATTTGAGCACCATAAATACTCATTTTCAATATGAAGTATTCTAATATTAATGTGATTAAAATAGAGAACAGAACAAGAAATGCAATGGTTTACTCAGAGGAAATGGAGAAGGAATTTGAAATATTTTCCAAATAGATAATAAATTTGAGCTCTAGCCTAACCTAGACATGACACTTAAAGTCATATTTACAAGGTCATAGTTTTAAAAAGAGTTATAAATCTTTATCAAGATATCTATATGTGTCTCAACAATGAAACCATCGTGCAAAAGCACTCAATAGTTAAATAAGAATAACATTATAATATGAAACTAGTGAAAACCACAATGATAGTTGCTCAACCTTGTAAGTGAATGTGTTGGTGGTCTAAGACGTCTGCCAACAAAAACTCTTTTTATGCTATAAATTGACCAAAGGCCAAATACTAATGGGAATGAAGACCTGATCTACTTTGGAAGTGTCTCTTGCCCACAGTAAATAAGAAATAGCTTGAAGGAAGGTAAGTGAAGGCCGATCATACTTTTGTCCATTTATGAGTTTTCTAAACTAAACTATTCTTTGAGGAAGAAGATGAACCAACATTACAAGACAGAGATATTTTTAACAGCTTTATTGAGATATAATTCACATGCTGTACAATTTACTCCATTTAAAGTGTACAATTCAGTGTTTTTCTAATGTATTCACAGTCATGTGCACCTATCACCATAGTATATTTTAGAGCATTTTTATCACCTCAGAAAGTAAACCCATACCCTTTAGACACTGTCCCCTTATGTATGTAATGTGAGGTAAGGGTCCAACTTCATTCCTTTGCATACGGCTATCTAGTTGTCCCAGCTCCATTGAATGGTCCTAGCATCCTTGTCAAAAATAAGTTGACCATAGAAACATGGTTTTATTTCTGGACTCTCAATTCTATTCCACTGATCTGTTGTGTCTATATGTAGACCAGTACCATACAGTCTTGATTACTGTTGCTTTGTAGTAAATTATGAAATTGGGAAGAGTGAACTTTCTAACTTTGTCCTTCATTTTCAAGATTGTTTTGGCTGTCATGGGTTCCTTGCAATTCCATAGGAATTATAGAATCAGCTTGTCAATGTCTACAAAGACACCAGCTGGGATTCTGGTAGGGATTATGCTGAATCTGCAGAATTTGGGGAGAATTGCCATTTTAACAACATTAAGTCTTTCAATCCATGAAAATGAGATATTTTTCTTTTTAAGTTTCTTTCAACATTTTGTATTTTTCAGAGTATAAGTTTTGCACTTGTGTTATTAAATTTATTTCTAAGTATTTGATTCTTTTTTGAAAGCTATTATAAATGATTTTTTTTCTAAATTTAATTTTTGGATTATTAATTGCAAGTATGTGGAAATACAATTGATTTTTTACATTAATCTTATATCCTGCAAATCTGCTGAACTCATTTATTAGTTTTAATAGATTCTTTAGGGTTTTCTAATATACAAGATGATGCCATCTGTGAATAGAGATTGACTTCTTTTCCAAGCTGGATGCCTTTTATTTCTTTTTCTTGCCTAATTTTCCTGGCTAGAACCTCTAGTACAATGTTGAGTAGAAGTGGTTAGAGTGGACACTCATGTCTTTTTTATGATATTAAAGGGAAAGCATCCAGTCTTTCACCATTCAGTATAAGGTCAGCTGTGGGTTTTTCATGTATGTCCTGGGGCATAAACTGCCCCACAGACTGATCCAAACAAATTTAGTATCTTTTGAAGGGACAGTTCCTGAAGTCAGTGTCTGAGATTTGTTCTAATTTCAGGAGGGTGCTTCCCAACTTTATTTTTCTCTGCCTCTCTTCAGTAAAGCAGTTGGCCTACAGTTTAGCCTATATCTCCAATGAATCTACCAACTTCCCCTCATTTACCTTTCACCACAGCTTCTGCTGTCTTAGAGAGCCCCCTTAGGCAACTTCTCCACACCTATTGCAAATGAAGTTAGTTCCCCTTAGAAGGAGATTCAGAGCTTTCTCATTTAGGGCCTGCTTCTTCTCAGTGCAAAATCTCTGAGCCACAGCTCTGGCGCTGGGGTTAGGACAATGACATGTTTTTCTCTCAGTGATACTCCCATTTTAGGAACTAAGTGCTCCGTGGAGGCAGAATGAGAAATCCTGACGTCCTTCTCTTCCTGTGAAGACAACCTTCCAACTAGGAGCCAGAAGGAGAAGGTGTCCTGTAATCTTGTCTACACCTGTCTGGAATACAGTTTCCATCTTATTGAGCTTGGAGAGAGGAGGGAAGGCTTGCTTCTTGGTTCAAGGACAACAGACACTCACTGTTCTTACAGAGTTTTAGTAGATTTTCTTGAATAAATGTTTCTTCATTTGCTGTATGAGTTTAGGACAATTTCCAGACATTTTAAATGTTTGTGTGTATGTATGTGTGTTTAAATTTTCACCAGTTTCACTGGAGCTACTCATACTGTACTGCCAGAAGTGGAATTTTGTCTTTTTTTTTAATGGTGGTGGGGGTAGGTGACTGGATTTACTTGATCCATCCTCATATATTGCTTAAATTTTTTTCTTGTTTTATCTAGTTGAGACGCAGTCCAAGCATGGAACCAAAACTTATCATACATACACATTAAAAAGAGAATGACCAGTAGAAAATTGTGATGGATTTTTTTTTATAATGTTAGCTATTGATATAGATGATCACATGATCTATTAAGAGAAAGCAATAGTTAGAAATCAAGACAATGATTAAAATGAATGGATTAAATAAGAGTACAATTTTCCTACAATAGAAAGACCTAAATTTAGTCTCTAAACACAGTTAGCCAGGCTTATACTTGTGAAATGTGTTATTTTTATATAAAGGGATTTTTTTTTTAAAGTAGAAGAGTTCAGGCCATTTAGTCTGACAATTAATTTCTATAAAATAAATTAGAAAATTACTAGTGTCCTCCATATTTTACAGAATTTCTATTAATTTTTTCCTCCCCATGAGTCATTGATTTTGTAATTTTAGAACAGTTACTTAGTTTCAGTTCAAAATATTTGAAGGTCAAATTTTTACTTGGCTATAGAGATACAGGGATTGAGAAAATGTCCAATCACATCATAAATAACCTTTCAGAATCCCAGCAAGGTATAATGGAAATGAAATAAGTGTAAATAAATCAACATACACAGACACAAGCATATCAGAAATTATTACAAATGGTTGAATTTCAGGGAGAATGCTATTATAAATATGTGATCCCAAGTTACTCATTTTTCATGTTGATTCTTAGACTTAAAGCCAGATTCTTTCATTATTTCTGACCTGATACAAAGCAACATCTGGCATGTGCATGTTAAAAGGTTTATATGCAAGCAACGTACGTGTTTTCTCTTTTTCTGACTCTAAGAATTTTTAAAGGCAAGTAGATTGTTTAGACTGAAATGTGAGTGGCAACCAAACTAGTAAGAGAAAGGATATACATATACATATTATATACATATATATATATTTACGTTTGCCTTTTCTTGTCTTTTTATATAAGTGAGTTTACACAGTATTCTTTTGTGATTGGCTGATTTTGTTCAGCATAATGTCTTCAAACTCCATGCATGCTATAGCATGCATCATGACTTCATTTCTTCTACTGGCTGTGTACTACTCCATTGTACGTATGTACAACATTTGTTTATCCATTCATCTATTGTTGGACATTTAGGCTGTTTCTACCTTTTGGCTATTGTGAATAGTGCTGCAATGAACATTGGTGTACAAATCTCTCTTTGAGTCTCTACTTTCAAGTCTTTTGGGTATATACCTAGGAGTGGAATTTCTGAGTCATATGTTAGTTCTGGAGCCCTGGTGGTGCAGTGGTTAAGAGCGTGGCTGCTAACCAAAAGGTCAGCAGTTCAAATCCACCGGCAGCTCCTTGGAAACTCTATGGGGCAGTTCTACCCTGACCTATAAGGTTGCTATGAGTCAGAATCAACTCGCTGGCAACTTTTTTTTTTTAAATGCTAGTTCTATTTTTAGTTTTTTGAGGAATGGCCACATTGTTTTCCACAATGGCTGTACCGTTTTGAATTCTCATCAATGATGGATAAGGGTGGTTCCAATTTCCCCGCATCCTTGCCAACATTTTTTATTTCCTTTTTTTTTAAAAAACAATCTTAGCCATCCTAATGGGAGTGAAATGGTATCGCATTGTGGTTTTGATTTTCATCTGTCTGATGGCTAATGACGCTGGGCATCTTTTCATGTGTTTGGTGACCATCTGAATGTCCTCTTTGGTGAAATGTCTATTCAAGTCCTTTGCCCATTTTATGAGTGGGTTACTTGTCTTTTTGTTAAGTTGTTGAAGTTTTATATCTAGTTTGCTTACTAAATTCTTGTCAGATACAGGGTTTCCAGAGAAAAGATATATTTTAATATCTATATTTTTAATTAATTACACATTTAACTATTTTAACTGAAATTCTATGATTCACCTTTTTAAAATATATTTATTTTGTTGTTGAGAATATACACAGCAAAACGTGCACCAATTCAACAGTTTCTACAGGTACTATTTAGGGACATTGATTACATTCTTCAAGTTGTGTAACCACCCTTACCCTCGTTTTCTGAGTTGTTCTTCCACCGTTAACATAAATTCACGGCACCCTAAGGTACCCATCTAATCTTTTGAGTTTCTGTTATCAGTTTGATCCCATGTAGATAGTTCTTAAAAGAGCATAATGCTCAAGGCAGACATTTTTTACTAGTTAAGCTAAGCTATTTTTGGTCTTTAGAAGACTTCAGGGGATATTTTTGGTTTAAGGTTTAAAGATTATCTCAGGGCAATAACTTCAGCAGTTCATCCAACCTTCATGGCTCCATAAGAATTTGAAATTGTGTTCTGCAATTTTCCTCCTTTTGATCAGGATTCTTCCATGGAATCCCTGATCAAAATGTTCAGTAATGGTAGCCAGGCATCCATCTAGTTCTTACGGTCTCATGGCAAAGAAGGCAGTTGTTCATGCAAGCAGTTAGCCACACATTACATATCCTCATATTCCTGACTCTCCTTCTTCTATTGTTTCAATTGCTGTGCCTTGGATGATCACTTAAAAGCTTTTAAGACCCCAGGCACCACTCATTGAACCAGGAGGTAGAACATAAGCAGTAAACATGCTATTAGGTCAATTAACTGGGATTTTCCATGAAACCATGACCCTAAACCTACAAACCAAGAAATCAAATTCCATAAAGTTTATTGTTGTACATGGTAGCCTCAGCAGCTACTCTTTTGTTGTTGTTGTTGTTGTAAATATATCACACAACTTTTGCCAATTAAACTTTTTACAGGTGTGCAACTTACTGACAGCAATTACTATAATCAGCTGTGCATCCCTACCCTTAATCAATCTGATATTTCCATCATGAACACCTTCCTTCTCTCCACCTCTGATAACCACTAATAAACTTTGTTCTCTATACATTTGCTTTTTCTTGTCTTTTTATATAAGTGAGATCATACCATATTTGTCCTTTTGTAATTGACTTATTCCACTCAGTATAATGTCTTCTAGCTGCATCCATATTGTAGCATGTATTAAGACTTCATTTCTCCTGTTTGAGTAGTATTCCATTGTATGTATGTACCACATTTTGTTTATTCATTCTTCTGTTGATGGGCATTTAGGTTGTTTCCACCTTTAGGCTATTGTGAATAGTGCTGCAATGAACACTGGTGTATAAGTCTCTGCTTTCAAGTGAGTGGAATGAAATTGATGGTCATATTCCAGTTCTATTTTTGTTTTCTGAGGAATGGCCACATTGTTTTCCACAACGGCTGTACCATTTTGCATTGCCACCAGCAATGAATAAGGGTTCCAATTCCCCCACATCCTCACCAACATTTGTTATTTTCTTTCTTTCTTTTTTAATCTTAGCCATCCTACCTGTTGCTGTCAAGTCAATTTTGACTCGTAACAACACTGTAGGACAGAGTAGAACTGTCCCATAGAGTTTCCAAGGAGAGACTGGTGGGTTAGAACTGCCCACCTTTTGGTTAGCAGCCAGCTGAGCTTTTAACCACTGTGCCACCTAGTTGGAGTGAAATGGAATCTCATTGTGGTTTTGATTTGCATCTCTCTGATGACTAGTGACACTGAGCATCTTTTCCTGTGTTTGGTGGCCATTTGAATGTCCTCCGGTGAAATGTCTATTTACGTTCTTAGCCCATTTTATGATTAGGTTGTTTGTCTTTTTGTTCTCAAGTTGTCAGAGTTTTATATATATATTTTGCTTATTAGTTTCTTGTTGGATATCTGGTTTCTGAAGATATTCTCCCAGTCTGTAGCTTATCTTTTCACTTTTTTGGTATAGTCTTTTGATGAACAAAAGAATTTTTATTTTTATGAGGTCCCATTACTTATTTTGTCTTTTGCTGTTTGTGCTTTTGCTACTCACATTTTAAATTTTAGCCTCAAGACTATTCTCCTTGAAGAAAGATGACAAATTGATACTTCATACAACAAATGATAAAGAATTTTATAATCATCATAAATATATACAGGTGTCAAACTGAATCACTTAACTCACCAAATTATTCAGATAATTACAAATATTTATCAATATTCCATTCTGCATTATTTATAATACATGAAATGAATCAATTATGTGAAAAATAAAATGTTGCATTAGAATCCATGTTTATGATTACTTTGGATAAGAGTAAGTTCTGATGTTTTTAACATTTACTTAGAATAATAAGCTTTTAAAGCTAGTAGCTAACAGGCCACTGGGTTAAAAAAAAAGAAAAAAATCCTTATTTGAAAGACAAGAAAACTAACATCTATAAAACTTATGTCACAGATCTAAGCGCCCACAGCTAGTTAGTGAGAAGTCCAGGGTTTAGAATACAGGTTGCCTAAGTCTTGTCCCAGTGTACTTTGAATGCTACTGTGCTTCTTTCACAGTCCTAATGAACTTCTGTTCAGAAAATCTCACTTGGCAGGGCCTGAGAAAATATCTAGTTACCTCATTCTTATGTACATCAGATTGGAAATTGAAACTACGTTGGCCCTTTGGAAAGTTACCTTTTTTAAAATTTTCACTCAAATGATCATAGGGGCTAAGTATCTGAGTTTTAAAATATTTCCCAAATGTGGGGGCTACTAGAGGTCTATGAGCAAACAGCCAAACAAAATTAGCCAGTGTAAAAGAAAGAAAAAAAAAAAGATCATAATAAAAGTAACCAAAAAGATTTGCTAAGGTCAATTCATCAAGAAATATGAGTCAACTAAATTTCCATTTCAGATATAGACTAACTAAGGCTTATTGGGTTCTATCCTGATAAAATTACACAGGAAGGAGAGAAGGGAAGGAAAGAGACAGAAAACAGAGTCAGCTCTCTTGCTTATTGGTCTAATTCTTTATGCTAGACTTTAATTAAAGAAAAACAGCCAATACTAAAATCATGAAACAAGTGTATATGATTGTATATACATTTAACACATAATGATGTGATAACATGTATCCAGCATTTCATTAAAAACTAGTAGAAAACACAATGGGACTCTTAAAACTTGAAGTTTTGCTAAAGTTTGTCCTACTCTTATATATAAGATCTAATCTGTCTTCAGAATTCTAGATGACTCATATATGCCATTGGAAAATATGAGACAAAATAGGTTAGTAAATTTTTTTTTTAAGTTAAGTTGTTTCTGTCAAGAATATTATAAATTAAGACAGCATTGTTAAGCCATTGTCCATGATGAACTAGCTACTGTACAGGGTGGCTTAACCGTTCTTATTCTATGGGCTCTGGGAACTTAGCTTCAGCCTCATAGAGAATTTCTGGCTTTGAAGACAGGGTTGGTTTTTTGTAATTTAATTTATTTTGTAATTGTATTTATTTTTACAATTGATGCCTGTTTGGCATGTAGGCCACAGGATAGAAACAGCTGCAGTTGGTGTTATTGATTGATTATTTCCTCAATTTGAAGAAAATAAAGCAAAAGGCTGACAACACTGGAGGACGAAGGCTAGCTTGTTGTTGGACACGTTCTGGCACATGAGCCACTCTCCACTGTGGCATGTGCTGAATTGAGTCAGAAAATGTATTCATTATTATTTCAATGCTGTAGCCTTCTGATTGGAAGTTTCATTTCATAATTGTTTTTGTAAAACCAAAGACTCTAGTTTGAAAAGACACAAAATCTAATATTAGTAGTCTGAAAACATGGGTCTATGTTTGTAGTCTGTGCGTATATATACACACACAGTACAATACCTCACTAGGGGCATCATGTTGACAGCCGCCCAGCCAGCCAGTACTACCTGGCTTTGCCATGGCTTTGCCATGACAAATGGATTTCAGCATATGTGAAAATGAACAGTGATTTTGCTTCTTGTGTCAGTCAGAGAAATTATAAGAGAAAAAGAAACAGCAATCTCTGCCATCACATCACACACTAGACCTTTTCTAAAAACTTAATCTGTTCTGTTTCAATACTCATTACTTTTATCACCACCAAAGAAGACTAAAACTTAAACCCACCTGGCAACAGGACTTTTTTTTTTCTTGTATGTGTGTGTGAGTTTAAAAATGTTTTCCTAAGGATGGTAGTAGATTAAGAAGACAGCATACATTTAGGATTATTCATAGGAAATTTGGTCATATAAATTTCATTAAGAAAATGATCAGGTGGCACCAATGGCATATATATGTATATATATATAAATATATATATATACACACACATAAACATATATATACTTAAATGTATATTTTAGTACAATAATTAAGATTTGAAAAACACCTTAGAAATAATATAATATAGACTAATTCCTACATTTTATAGAGAAAAAAACAAGGTATGTATGTGTAAAAGTGTAACATAATGCTGCATATTTCACAAAACAAGGATAGTACAAATTCGATGTTATCCAAAATAAATGTAATTATTTATTTATGAATATCAGCTGATTTGTTTGTTTATGAGAGATGTTTTCCAACTATAACCATTCTACATTATTTTACTTGTTTCAAAAATTTTTGTTATTATTACTGAGAATATATATATGTATATGTATACATACATAATTTCTTTTTTTTCTATGACATTTACACCATAATAGAAAAGCAAAAAAATTAAACAATCCAAGAATATATTTCAGGTTAATCTCTAGCAATGCAGTTTTTTCAATAACTACAAATACTCCTTTCTCTATCTTCCCCTTGATGACTGTCATTCATTTCTGAAAAAATCAGTCTGTAAGTGAAAAGTTGTTAATTTAAAAGAGTTTGCATTAATTGTAATGGGGAAAAATGATGTATTCCATTCCAAGAAATATAACCAAATCATTTTCACAAATAAAAAAAAAATATGAATTGAGTAATGGCAACAAGCTTATATGTAATAAACAATAATCTGAAAGTAAATAAATAGAGTTTGCCTATAAAATGCAATGTAAAGAAGGCTTATTTCCATTTCTAAAGACAAAATGACTTCATAGTGAAATGACTGGTGGAGGAAGAGTGAAAGACAGTTGGTCTTTGGAGAATTCATTCTTGCTGCACTATTTTCTTCATTACTTTTTCACTCATACGGGCTTATGATTATCTTGTACTTAAGCTGAACTTAAAGTCATAGACCAGGGGAAAAAACTCATTAGGGCAAAATAATTGCTTAACCAAGAGTGCCTCAAAAAGGTAGCAATATGTGCAATAAACTGAAGCATTGTATAAGATGCTTCCTCTTCATCCTCTCACTTAGTAAAGGCACACAAATATGACACACAATTCAAATTTATCCCATATGATTTCTCTTACTAGAAAATGTGACTTCACATAAATTGATAAATGTATATTTTCTTAAAACCATAATGCTGAAATAATTCTACTTATGACCTAGTAGTCACTTAATGCATATTTTGGGGAAAAAGGTCATTATACTGAAATAAAAGGAAGTCTTGCCTGAAAAATGGTATAAATATTCAAAAGTTGTTATGGTGAACAGTTATTAACTGAAGATGTAATGTGTAGAGTGAAAAGTTCTCCACAAGTTAAAAAAAAAAAAAAATGGAGGAGAAAGAGGAGAAGAAGAGGAGGAGGAAGAAGAAATTAATCATATCAAAACAAGATACAGCAATAGTGAAATTACTGGAAGTTAAAAACTGGTAAAATCGAATTATTGTAATATTAATAACATCGCCACATTTTATTATAGTACCACAGATTCAAAAGTAGCTAAAAATGTTAGCTTAAACTTCAGAACAAACCGATAAGTAGATCACCTCTTCCAATCTTATCTGTTTTTATTGTCTTTGAAGTTTGTTTTCCTTCTTTAAATTTCTCTAAAGAACCACCTCTGTCTGAAAAGCAACCTTCTCCACCTTTCCTGCCAAGGCTAAGTACCTCAAGACAGTCTTCTTCCCTCCCCTACCACACTATATGTCCCCAACATGTAGCATGCAGGTCTAATACATACATACATACATATATACATATGTATATACATATA
>NW_004443986.1:548273-612100 GCF_000243295.1 Trichechus manatus latirostris
AAAAAAAAAAACCAAAAACAAACCTGTTGCTGTCAAGTCAATTCCAACTCATAGTGACCCTATAGGACAAAGGAGAACTGCCCCATAGGGTTTCCAAGGAGCGCCTGGTGGATTTGAACTGCTGAACTTCTTGTTAGCAGCCATAGATCTTAACCACTGTGCCACCAGGGTGCCATATCTGTATGTATGTATGTATATATGTATATATATGTAATTTGTTATTGTTAGGTGCCATCTAGTCGCTTCTGACTCATAGCAACCCTTTGTACTACAGAACTAAACGCTGCTTGATCCTGTGCCAGCCTCACAGTTGTTGCTATGTTTGAGCCCATTGTGGGAGCCATTGTGTCAATCTATCTTGTTAAGGGTTTTCCTCTTTTTTTCACCAAGCATGATATCCTTCTTCAGGGACTAGTCCCTACTGACAACATGTCCAAAGCACATAAGACAAAGTTTCACTATTCTTCCTTCTAAGGAGCATTTGGCTGTACTTCTTCCAAGACAGATTTGTTCATTCTTCAGTAGTCCATGGTATATTCAATATTCTTTGCTAACACCAAAATTCAAATGCATCGATTCTTCTTCGGTCTTCCTTATTCATTGTGCAGCTTTAACATGCATATGAGGCGACTGAAAATATCATGCCTTGGGTCAGGTGCCCTTTAGTCCTCAAAGCAATGTCATTGCTTTTTAACACTTTAAAGTGGTCTTTTGCAGCAGATTTTCCCAAAGCAACAGTCGTTTGACTTCTTGACTGCTACCTCCATGGACGTTGATTGTGGATCTAAGTAAAATGAAATCCTTGACAACTTCAATCTTTTCTCCGTTTATCATGATGTCACTTCTTGGTCCACTTGTGAGGATTATTGTTTTCTTTATATTGAGGAGTAATCCACAGTGAAGGCTGTAGTCTTTGACCCTTATCAGTAAGTGTTTCAAGTCATCTTCACTTGCAGGAAGCAAGGTTGTATCATCTGCATATTGCAGGTTGTCAACGAGTCTTCCTCCAATCCTGATGCTGCGTTCTTCTTCATATAGTCCAGCTTCCAGGATTATATCTTCAGCGTACAGATTGAATAAGTATGGTGAAAGCATACAACTCTAACGCACATCTTTCCTGATTTTAAATCATGCAGTATCCCTTTGTTCTGTTTGAATGACTACATCTTGGTTGAGATACAGGTTCTGCAGGAGCACAATTAAGTGTTCTGGTATTCCCATTCTTCACAATGTTATCCATAATTTGTTAGGATACACACAGTCGAATACGTTTGCATAGTCAATAAAACATAGGTAAACATCTTTCTGGTATTCTCTGCTTTCAGCCAGGATCCATCTGACATCAGCAATGACATCCTCCTTTCCACGTCTTCTTCTGAATGCAGCTTGAATTTCTGGAAGTTCTCTGTTGATGTGCTGCTGCAACTGTTTTTGAATTATCTTCAACAAATTTCTCATGTGTGTAATATTAATGATATTATTCCATAATTTCCCCATTCTGTTGGATCACCTTTCTTTGGAATCGGCACAAACATGGCTCTCTCTCAGTTGGTTAGCTAGGTAGCTGTCTTCCAAATTTCTTGACATAGAAGAGTGAGCACTTCCATTGTTGCATGTTTGTTGAAACATCTCAGTTGGTATTTGGTCAATTCTTGGAGATTTTTTTTTTTTTTTGTCAATGCCTTCAGTGCGGCTTAGACATCTTCCTTCAATACCATCAGTTCTTGATCACATGCTACCTCCTGAAATGGTTGAGCATTGACCAATTGTTTTTGGTACAGTGACTCTGTGTATTCCTTCCATATATATCTTCACAACAACTAAATAATTACCATGTAATTACTATGTAATTATCTGCTTTTTCACTATTATACTGAATTCCACAAGTGCAAAGAATCTGTTGTATATAGTTGGTTGAGAAATTGGATTAACCCAGGCTAGAATCCAGTTTTTAATGCCTATTCAGTTGGTGTTATATTTTCTGATAATATTTTATAAGAGAAAAACTATACACAATAAAAGAATAAATTACTACCATACTGAAGAACTATTTCTATATAACTAGAAAATCATTAAATAACTTCTGCAGAAGGAAAATTGTTTACCATATTGTAATATTAAGTAAATTTTGTTGTGTATATATGTGTTTGTGCATATGCATGTGTATTTACATATATATAATCTCTTGGTAATTTCCTGCTATCCATTAAAAAAATATTGTTTAAAATCAATTACTAGGTTTTATTCCTTGCCAAGGCCTGAAGATTCACTGTATTATGATTCTGAATAAACACATTCATATGTACTGACTTTCAAATAGAAAATATATATATATAGTTGATGTGCAATTTTGACATTTCTAAGGGAAGAGTATATAGTGTTAGAATTATAAAGCTTATCAATAAAGTGTTTTCTAAATTGCTTCTTTCAAGCTAAATAAACATTTGTTTTATTAATTTGGTTCTTTGGGAAATTAAATGTTTTCTTCCATAGAAACTCTTAAAATAATGTTTAGTTTCCTTCGCGACTCCATAAAATAAATAATGATTAAAACAATTTTAAAATGTTGTGCCAGTACTATAATTAAATGAATACTTGTGACAAAAATAGAAGACAATTAAAACCCTAATAATTCAAATCAAACATTCTTAAAACTGAATGACAAAATTCAGAAAAAAAGACTTTAATGCTGAGTTTTGGAAAGTGTTTGAGGAGGATGTAAGAGAGACTTCTGAGGTTGATACATTGCTTCTGTATTTTTTTAAAATTTCATTTCAAATTTTAGACATCCATTTCTTTGCTAGAACTATATCACTAATGTTACACAATTATACTAATGTTATCAAGTGTGTCTTGTGATGTTTAGATTAGTCTAAGCCCCATCCTTTGGGTTTGAGGAAAGTTGACGTGTCTTAACAAATTTTCCTACGTTATTAGTTCTGAGAATTTCTAGGAATGATTTGATGCCACAAAAATCTGCCAGGTGGTTGTGTCCTATAGAGCATAGCAGAGGCTTTTCTGCTGGCCCACTCCAGCCAGCTCAGATCACTTCTCTAGTTACTATCCTCCTTTTGCA
Organism: Trichechus manatus latirostris; assembly: GCF_000243295.1. Classification (NCBI taxonomy): domain Eukaryota; kingdom Metazoa; phylum Chordata; class Mammalia; order Sirenia; family Trichechidae; genus Trichechus; species Trichechus manatus. The sequence goes on from NW_004443986.1 coordinate 551,350, forward strand.
TCTCTTTGCCTCTCCCTTAACTCCCCTCCCATATTTGATACATATCAAATTAAGAGTAATAAAAGACAATTAAATAAAGAAAATGAAATCAAATCAGTTGCCTTCAAGTTGATTCTGACTCACGGAGACCCCATATGTATCAGAGTACAACTATGTCCCATAGGGTTTTCAATGGTTGATTTTTTTAGATCACAAGGCTTTTTTTCTGAGTTGCCTCTGGGTGGACTTGAACCTATTACTTTTCAGTTAGCAATTGAGTATGCAAACTGTTCAAGAAAGGACTCCATATAAGATGGATATTAGATAATCTCGCCTCTGGAATTCATCAGTCTTGCCTTCCCCAGGGATTCCTACTGATTGGACCTTTATCCTCCATCTTTCAATGCAGCAGTATTTCAGGAGCCAGGTGTATTCTGTAGGCAGATGATTGGTCAAAATTTCTTCCCCTCACAGTGCAGGGCAAATTTGAGAGAGAGAAAAAAAATAGTTTAATACCCTCAGGAGTCCAGGATTGACTTTTTGTTTTTTCTTTAATCCAGAACCATGTATTTGTTTCAGGGGAAAAATTCCATCCCACCCTGGAGACAAAAGCAAAGGAATCGTTAGAGTGGACAGAACGTTTCTCAAAATCTGCGTGTCAGACTTGCCCTACAAATAGGTAATAAGTACAAAAGCAAAATTATTTCAATTTTCTACTTTGTAAAGCAAAAAAAACCTAATATTTTTAATGCCACAGTCCTGCTAAAGAAGCATCTCAATACATTACTCACTAGAACACAATATTTGGTATAAATTGTCTATTTCACTGGTTCAGGATTTATTTCAAAGCAATGGAAGCTATTTGTCGGACTAAAGTGCTCACTAAAGTTGCAACTCCCAGAATATGGGTGTGCCTGCCGTAACGACAAATTCCAGGATCCACCCTGCAAGCAAAAATTCCTCACAAGCCTTCACTTGCCAGTTTCCAGGCTCCAATAATTTTAAGATCTAGACTTCATCCAGAGCAACAGAAAGATTCTGCTGGGCACTTTAAAATAGCATTTTGTTCTTGCTCACAAAGATTACTCAAACACATTAGCCATGGTTGTTATTTTGCCTTAATAGATGCAAAAAGGAAGAGTGTTTTCTTGAGGTGTCTTGGCTAGAGTTGGAAGACAGAGGGGAACACATGAAGGGGACTCAAGACAATCCAAGCTTATGTATTAAAAAAAGCTTGCCTTAAGCTATGTGAAGGCAAAGAAAGAAGAAAGGAACATAGAAAGGAAATGATGGGGAATCAATTTTGTAAGACAATTCTAAAGTAACTCTGAGAGGAGAGCAGTGTAAAAGTCTTTCTCTCTTTTCTTTTTGACTTTATATCTTAGCCAAGGGAGGATGTTCATACTTGATATTTATAAAGCAAGATTTGATGCCATGCACTGTTTTTGCTCATAATTTGAGGCTCCACCTTTCCTTTTTGATGTTCCTTTGAGCCCCAGAATTCACTGATCTCCACTCTGAGATGCAAATTCAGGATCATAAATAATCTCACTTGCTCCTGATGTTGTTTTAGCAAGTTTAAGAGGATGAGATTGGGGAAAATCCTCCACCATTGGACCCCCCCCCCCCGCCCCCCGCATTTTAATAACTTCTCTCTTGGTCAGATGCGTTGTGACTGAATCCCTGAGGTGGATTATAAAGCAGGAATGCATTTATATCCATAGAAGTAAACATTCTATTCATCTCTGCAAATTGCTTCAAGATGATGTCATTATCTAAGTATATTAAGGACAAGCTTCAATGGGGAGAGGAGGCCGGTGGTTCCAAGGAGACTACTATCTGCAGTCCCAGAGAAAAATTATCTTCATCACCAAGTACCAACTGTCAAGGTAGGGGGCCTAGAGTTTAGGGAAAGTGGGTTGAGCAGACAGATGGCAGATGGAAGAGACTCCTTCTCTGTGGGAAGGAAATGAAAGCTAGAGACAAAGTTTCTGGTTATCACTGCTCATGTTACAGTTACACCCAACGGAGCAAATTAAAGCTTGGAGCAATCCACTCCAACATGATGCAACTTTAACCCTGAACCTTAGGGAGAAAAGAGCACCTACAGTAAATTCAAGGAGGCTAGGTAGCATAAGTGGTTTGTGACTGGTTGCTGTCACGGATTGAATTATGTCCCCCCCCAAAAATGTGTGTATCAGTTTGGCTGGGCCATGATTCCCAGTATTGTGTGGTTGTCCTCCATTTTGTGATTGTAATTTTATGTTAAAGAGAATTAGGGTGGGATTGTAACACCCTTACTAAGGTCACATCCCTGATCCAACATAAAGGGAGTTTCCCTGAGGTGGGCCTGCACCACCTTTTATCTTACAAGAGATAAAAGGAAAGGGCAGCAAGCTGAGACTTGGGGCTCTCATACCACCAAGATAGCAGCACAGGGGCAGAGCTGCGTCCTTTGGACCTTAAGTTCCTGCACTGAGATACTCCCAGATCAAGGGAAGATTGGTGACAAGGACCTTCCTCCAGAGCCAGTAGAGAAAGCCTTCCCCTGGAGCTGATGCCCTGAATTTGGACTTCTAACCTACTAGACTGTGAGAGAATAAATTTCTCTTTGTTGAAACCATCTCCTTCTGGTATTTCTGTTATAGCAGCACTAGATGACTAAGATAGTTGCTAACCAGAGATTGCCATTTTGAACCCTCCCATCAACTCCACAGAAAGAAGGCCTAGCGATCTGCTTCTGTAAAGATTATAGCTAAGAAAACCCTATGGAGCAGTTCCACTCTGTAACACATTGAGTCACCACAAGTTAGAATTGACTGGAGGGTATCTAACAACAACAACATAGTAAACTCAATGAAAAAAACCAAAAATGCCTGAAGGCATGGTATCTTCACAGTATCCTTGGCCAGGGGGCACTTGGCAAGTGAGCAAGTAACAGTAGTTCTGAGCTACAAGTTTCTGGTAAAGTGTTCCTCTCTGGGATAAAACTATCCACTATGGAGAAAAAGTAGAGAACATTGTAATGAGTTTTTAAATTCAAAACAATACACTAAAAAAAAAAAAAAACTTGTATTCCGCCTACAAACACACAATTACCTACACCCTTGTGATTGCTTACTGATTGGGGAAACAATGATTAAATATTAACTACGTACAGAGTTAAAAGAAAAAAAAATCATACACTGGTCCCATAAAATATGATTTTCTGAAATTTACAAATAAAGTCCATTCTCATTTTTTTGTGGTAGTTTTGTTCTACAAGGTCACCACGAACACTGAATTAGAGAACACTGAACCAGTGCTCTGGGGAAATACAGGGTTACGTTCCTGCGAGCCTCTGGCCACAACATTAATGTTAACGGAACAGTACATAACTTTGTTTTATGTGTGTTTTTATTTAAAGAAACCTTCTTTAATATATATTGTTGATTCATTAACTGTGAACTTATGTCCAATAGCATTATAATTCATGCCTGAATGAAGTTTATCAAATACATGCGTTTTCTCCTGAAAGGCACATCACAGCGTTCGTGTGTTTAGAAACACTAGACAGCACTTCAGCACTGCCCTTGGCAGCCACACACAAAAATGTGAAAAATGTGGCACTAAATAGACCACAGAAAGGACACTTTATGACAGTGTAAGAGCTGAAACAAGAATGCAGACTGTCACCTTGTTCAACCTCAGGTGGAAATGTGTGCATTGGGCAGCTTAAATTTTCCGCTGTTCTGTGCATATTTGCAAATAACTGCCAAAGTGCCAGGAGTGTTGATTTTAGGGTTACAGATAAATTTCAGTGAGTAGGTAAATTTTTAAATATGAAATCCATAAAGACTGAGGATCAATTGGGTATATACGTATATGTTGGTGGTTTTTAAACTGCTGCACTCTATATTAGCAATAACTTCCTCAGTAAAATATTCCTTTCCTTCTTGAAAACATGAACCACATAATACTAAATAAAATACTTGCTACAACTATTTTTCCAGTGGTTTAAACACTCCAATGCCAAATAATTGCAATAAATAAATATTTGAAAATAGTTTTATTTGAATAGATTGTTTATATAAAGATAGATTCTAATAATTAGAATCTTAATGATAAAACAGCCATCCAAAACATTTTGCCTATATTTTACCACTGTATCCAGTTTTTAACAACATATGTGCCCTTTGAAAGTTCCTTCATATTGATGCTTTTCCACTGACAGCACACTAAAATCCCAAGCAACTTAGAAAAGGTGATGGAGGGGGTCTATTCCCCATCTTACATCATTGCAGTTTTCACTTTAAAGCAATGTAATCCTTTTCTGTTTCTGCCCCAACATTTCATAATTATGTCATTTTTACAAGAATTGTGTAATTTACATAACCACCTAAATTGTCATAATTGCTAGAAAGTGCTGAAAAAGCATACGTTAGGCATTTCAGATTCATTTCTGCTCTCTGTTTTAAACTCATTTGAAATATCTTTTGCATAAAAATGCTTTTGGTCAACAAAAAAGTAACTTGGGCTTGATTTTGCAGGATCCCTCTCTTTTCCCTCTCGGGTTGACTTCTCCTCCTCCTCTTCCGGGAAGCCTCTCCCAGGTGGATGCTGAGGTTCTGCTTAAGTGCTAGAAGGGCCACCAGGGTAAACTTGCTCCTCCCCTTGATTTTACAGAAGAGAAAACTGAGACCCAGAAAGGTTAACTAATTTGATCCCAGTCACACATGTCACTCCACAAAGCCAAAGCTATGAATCAACTTTTTTTGACTTACATGGCTTCTCCATTGCCCCACACTGTTATCCACTACATTCAGAAAGAGGAAGAAGGAAAGGCACAAGAATGCAATGGTCTCTCAACAGTTTTCTCAGCATGCCATTTCAATCATAATTATCTTAACCATCTGTTTTGCTTGGAACAGGCAAAAGAATTTGATATTAAGAAACTAAACTGTCGTTCAGTACAACATAGAAGGATATCAGAAATGGGACCCTATTTCAGAATACAAGAGTGAAAATCAGTTTTATCAGAGGTTTCATCAACGAAGTAGAAAGTTAATTTTTGATATTTGAAAATTAGTGGCTTGTGTAATTCTTTAAATACAACTTTATTAATAAAAATCATTCTGCATATTGTATATAATATTTGCTAATTGTATAATCAGGAAATGTGAAGTAAAGCACCCATAAAAAGTTAAAAGTATTTGAAATGCTGTCTAATTTATTTAGCTCTGCTTCAATTTCTTCTCTAAAAATATAATCTATTCTTGCATACTTAAAAGACATTGTATTAATGTTTAGCTTCCTGAAGCTAATTTGGCTGTTATGTGAAGCCATAAAATTTTGTGGCAACATAAAAGATATGCATAAATAGCAAACCACATTTTCGGAGTGCTTACTTTCTGCATGTGCACATATATGTACAACACACACTGCACACAACACATACACTCACAAACACCATTATGTTTCTACTAATTCAGATAGAGTTTTGAAATGAAATGAACGAAAAATGAGCTGATTCACTTATTTGATAAATTTTTCTAAACAGTTCCTGCAAAATATGAGTATTAATCTTGATTTAAAAAAAAAATACTTATGAGCGATGTAGCTATTTTGCAGTTATAGACTTTTCAAATTACAAGAATTATTTGAAAAGACCAATAATACTTCAAAATCATTGTTTTAAATGAATTATGATTGTTACAATTTGACCAAGCATTAGAACAAGTAACTACTCAGTACAGATACCTTATCACTTCCCACGTAGGGAAGAGCAATTTACATGGGATAGTAGAGTACGGTATTTTTATGCAAATAATGCATGCCTTCTACATTTGTTTGCCAACCACGCCCCCACCCCCCACCCCCGTATTTTCCTAAGCGCTCTATGCCTTTTTTTTTTTTTTATAGCAACATGTAAAAAAATATTGACATAGCAGCGCTTACGGAAAATACTTCCTGGTGTGTGTGGGGGTGGGGGGTGGGGAGGAGGAGAGCATGGCTGGCAAGCAAACATAAAAATTGCTCCGTTGTTTGTGTAAAAATACACTATTGAATTCAATCTAGGAAGAAAAAACAAATAAGTTAGTATTTCTGCAAAAAAAGGAAGAATAATAACAAAGCTAAGAGGAACTAGAGACCATTTCAATATTAACCTCCTCCAGAAAACATAGTTTAACATAATAATACTGAGGAAGGAAAAAAGAGAAAAAAAGATAGGAGAAGTAAGATAAAGGGATAATTTTAAATGTTCAATGACAATCAGACTGAGAATCGAATTTTATACAGCTGATAGATATACCATAGTCCTGTAATTTTAGTCAAATAATTTTAGAAATGGTGACTAATCCTAATCTGAAAGAAGCAGAATAAAGTTCACAAAATTTTATAAAAACCAAAGTAATTAAAATTTTCCCAACTCTGAGTTATATGTGAGAAAGAAGTAATTTAATTCCAAATTTCTCTTTCCTGAGATAAGTACCAATGATTTATTAACCAATAAAAATATACTTAAGCAATTATATTCTTACACTAGCAATACTAATAGTTTGATCAAATCTGAAACAAATAGAAATTAAATGAAAAATATATGTAGCAAAAGTAAATGTGTAGACTATTAAACATATTTTCAGAATTTCGTATTAGGTGCTTTTTATCTTATTGACACTTTTTCCCCCGCTTTCCTAAAGCTTAATGTAATAGTTATCCCCCATTTTCTTAATTTCTTGGCAATGAGGTAAAAGACCAATAAATCATTTTTTTGGAGTATAGAGAAACTACTTGCATTTATTCTTTTCTCATAAATAAGGTTCATTTTTAAAGCCACAGGTAAAATCCCATAGTCCAGCGTTACTCTTGCCAAACACATTTCTTTTTTTTTTTTTTTGCTATTTTATTTATTTTTTTAGTATTGTACTTTAGATGAAGTTTTACAGAACAGTTTCTCATTAAACGGTCAGCACACATATTGTTTTATAGCATTGGTTAACAACCCCACGGCATGTCAACACTCTCCCTTCTCGACCTTGGAGGACTTTTTTTTTTTTTTTTGGTGAAAATATACATAGCCAAAGTTACACCACTTTGAAAGTTTCTACATGTACAATTCAGTGACATCGATTACTTTCTTCCAGTTGTGCTGCTATTCTCACTATCCTTTTCCAAATTATTCCATCACCATTATCTTTAACTCACTGCCCCCTAGGCTTCCCATCAAACCTTTGGAGTTGCTGTTGTCAATTTGATCTCACATAGATAATTCTTTTTTTTTTTTTTGTACCTTAGATGAAGGTTTACAGAATAGTTTCTCATTAAACAGTTAGTACACATATTGCCCTATGACAATGGTTAACAACCCCACGACATGTCAGCACTGTCCCTTCTCAACCTTGGGTTCCCTATCACCAGCTTTCCTGTCCCCTCCTGCCTTCTAGTCCTTGTCCCTGGACTGCTGTGCCTCATTAGTTCTGTTTTGTTATATGGGGCTGTCTAATCCCACAGAAGGACTTCACCACTGAGCTAAAAGGGTGTCCGGGGGCCATACTCTCAGGGTTTCTCCAGTCTCTTTCAGGCCAGTAAATCTGGTCTTTTTTGTGTGTGTTAGAATTTTGTTCTACATCCTTCTCCAGCTCTGTCCAGAACCCTCTGTTATGATCCCGGTCAGAGCAGTCAGTGGTGGTAGCTGGGCACCATCTAGCTGTACTGGACTCAGTCTGGTGGAGGCCTTGGTAGCTGTGGTCCATTAGTACTTTGGACTAATCTTTTCCTTGTTTCCTGTTCTGTTCATTCTCCCTTGCTCCCGAAGGGGTAAGACCAGTGGAGTATCTTAGATGGCTGCTCACAGGCTTTTAAGACCCCAGACGCTACTCACCAAGATAGAATGTAGAACATTGTCTTTATAAACTGTGTTACGCCAATTGAGCTGGATGTTTCCTGAGACCATGGTCCCCACAGCTCTCTGCCCAGCAATTCAGTTCCTCAGGGAGTTTGGATATGTCTGTGGAGCTTCCATGACCTTTCCTTGTACAAGCTGTGCTAGCTTCCCCAGTATTGTGTACTGTCTTACCCTTCACCGAAGTTGCCATTTATCTATTGTTTATTTCGTTTCCCCCACCCCCACCTGCCAAACACATTTCTGTGTTAAATATTTACAATATCTTGTTTATCTGTTTAAAATATCTATCTATCTGATCTATCTACACACACACACACATATATTTTGTATATAAAATTGGAATTGGCCCCTCCACTGGGACAAGCAACATGGAATAGGATTGGCATGTTCAACTTATTCATGTTTTATTTCCTTCCTTTTTTCTCTCCTTCCTTCCCTTCCTCTCTCCCTTTTCTTCTTCCTTCTTCCCTTTCTTCCTATTACTTCTGATTACTTTATAATTTATGTATTGTCTTTTTTTCTCTTTCAAGTGTCCAGCTGTGAAACTGCTAATAAATGAGGGACTTATTCTTTAAGGTTGTATGTTCAATCCACTAATGTGCCTGCATAGCCATGAAATAGACATTAATGTGAGAAAACATTGTTTTGCTTAAATGTAAAATATGTATATCTTATTTTTCTAATATTTTAGAACTTCTTCAGGTAACTTTAAAAATGCTATTTGATTTTTAGTTCATGTAGGGTTAATGCAAAGGAAAAAAGCTGTGTGTAGTGCACATAGTAGGCACTCAGTAAATTATAGTCATTATACTATTACTACTTTGCAAAAAGTCAGAATTTTACAGATTCACCAAAAAATTAAACAGTAGATTGGATGCATGCAGTTAACCAAGACAGGTAATTTCTAGTAGGAACACACATCCAAGCAGTAGTTGGGTATGATTTGAAGATATTAGTTGACATACTACATATTTTATCTGTGTGTACTTCGAAAGTAATTTTCAAATGCTTTTTGAACTATTATAGAATACAGCCTAAGAAAGTTAGCATGCCTTGGCTTAGGAATTAAATTTCTTTTCTTTTCTTTTTTTACTTGTCAAAGGATATAGAGAATTCTAAAGCAATGATTATATTACAGTGAAGAGGGATTTTCTTTTGTCAGCAACTGTTCACCTTCCAAGGAAGATACATGAATGCCCACTCCCCATGCGTAACTTTGTAACTGCTTTTGCTGTTTGTTTGCTCTCATTCCTTTTGCATCCGTGTTAAGCTTGCATCTGTTTATGTACTTGTCTATCATTCATCTACAGGATAACTGCTCAGCGGTCGTTACTTCCTTTCATATCTTTTCTGCATCTTTTGTTTCCATGGGTTGTTCTGGCAATAAAACCAAGAAAAGGGTACAAAGCTTATAAAAAAGTGCAGTTGGAACATCGTGTTTTTACAGCTCTAGCAACGTTACTGCTGATTTCAAAAACTTTAAAAAAATGTTAAAATGTAATCAGGAAAAGTTTAAAGCTCATAGGTATGATGAATTTGAAAATGTGAGAAAATGGAATTAAAAAGTATTTTCTAAAACAGCTCACTACTGTTTGATCTTTACATGGCAGGCTGCCTTGTGCAATTTTCTGTAGACTGTATATTTTAATATCAAAAATTCAGGCAACACAGTCATAGCAATTCCTTACATTTATATAGCACCTCAAAATTTTATTTTGTGTTTATTCTTTCATTACGTCTTCTTATCTTCCTAGGTAGATGATTAGCATCTTCATTTTAAGGATGCAAAACGGAGAGTAACTATGCTAAATGGTGTTCTAAGGTCAAAAGGTCAACGAATCTCTGAGACTAGACTAGAAGAATCCTTTCCATATAAAGTTACCTCAACTTCCTGCAGGCCTAAAATATAATTTGGGGATCTTAGATCATGTAAGCATAGGTCTGTGTATGACTTTAAACCATTTTTGTGTTCCCTAACCCAATAAGAGTCTACAGATGATTGTTAGCTGCCATAGAGTCATAGCAACTCTGTACAACAGAACAATGGTTGCTATGTATGAGCACGTTGTTGCAGCCACTGTATCAATCCATCTCACTGGAGGTCTTTCTCTTTTTCACTGACCCTCTATTTTACCAAGCATGATGTTTTTCTCCAGGGATTGATCCCTCCTGATAACATGTCCAAAGTAAGAGAGATGAAGTTTTGCCATCCTCGCTTCTAAGAAGCATTGTGGCTAGACTTCTTCCAAGATAGATTTGTTCATTCTTCTGGCAGTCCATGGTATATTCAATATTCTTTGCCAATGCCTTCTATTTCAGGAGGTTCATGAACTCTCTGAGTGCCTGCCACAACCTCTAGAATAATAATCCCAACTGTGTATGATGACTTAAAAACAAAACAAAACTCAGTGCTATCAAGTTGATTCTGACTGATGGAGACCCCATGTATTGCAGTGTAAAACTGTACTTCATAGGGCTTTCTAGCCTGTGACCTTTTGGAAGCAGATCACCAGGGCTCCCTTTCTAGTTACCTCTGGTTGGGTTCGAATCAACCTTTATTTAATAGTCAAGTGCTTAATCATTTGTGCTACCCAGGGAACCTGGGTCTCCCCCATCTATATTATTTCTTAAGTGTCTGGTTCAGCACGCCAAGTTGGACTCAAAGTGTAATTCTTAGGTTATTTCCAGCAAAAAGTTTGAAGGTATATGTGTTAGTTATCTAGTGCTGCTATAACAGAAATACCACAAGCGAGTGGCTTTAATGGACAGAAATTTATTTTTTTTATATTTTAGGGGGTTAGAAGTCTGAATTCATGGTGCCAACTCTATAGAAAGGCTTTCTCTCTCCGTTGGTTCTAGGGGAAGGTCCTTGTCTCTTTTTAGTCTTGATTCTTTGGTGATCTCATATGGCATGACATCTATCTTCCCTCATTTTTTTTTTTTTTTTGCTGCTTGAGTAATCTGCTGTTTTATATCTCAAAAGAGATTGATTTAAGACACACCCTACACTAACACTGCTTCGCTAACATAATAACAAAGACAACCTTATTCCCAAATGGGATTATAACCACAGGTATAGTAGGATTTACAACACATATTTTTTGACGGACACAATTCAATCTTTAACAGTACATAAAACCAATTCAAGGAATCAAAATGTTGAAGATGACATTGGTTCTAACTAGGGCAGAGATTTCTAACCGAGTGATACAAAATATTCCATGTTTTGGAAAGCCTAAAGTACTTCTTAGAGTAGCACTAATTCTTTCATTAAATGTCAGAGACCTCCACTGGACGATATTAAGATGGAATATGATTTCCAAAATAAGGCTGAGTTGGGGTCAGTAATGATGAAACTATCTCTCCAGCTAGCCTGATTATTATAGGATTGAAGTGTAACTGGTAAAGGTAGTTAATAGGGGATTGAGGTTTAAAGACAAATCTATAGAGATGTATCTGTTTTACTACATCACTATTTATAGATCTTTATAGGTCTAATTGTTGACATGCAGGTATGATGTAAAAAATCTGATCCTATTACCTTACTGGAAACCCTGGTGGTGTAGTGGTTAAGAGTTCGGCTGCTAACCAAAAGGTGGGCAGTTCGAATCCACAAGATGCTCCTTGGAAACCCTACAGAGCAGTTCTACTTTGTCCTGTAGGGTCACTGTGAGTTTCAATTGACCTGATGGCAACAGGTTTTATTACCTTACTATAGCCATTTATAAGTTTTGTTTGAAATATTAATGGAAAGGAAAAAGTGAGGAAGTGGAGAAAATAATAGAATAGTGGTTCACATATGTTCTCTATCCCCCCCATTAATTACATATTGCTAATATGTATGTGGAAACCCTGGTGGCATAGTGGTTAAGAGTTCGGTTGCTAACTAAAAGGTCAGCAGTTCAAATCCGCCAGCTACTCCTTGGAAACCCATGGGGAACTTCTACTCTGTCCTACAGGGTCGCTACGAGTCAGAATAGACTAGACGGCAATGAGTTCTGTTTTTTGTGTTTTTTTTTTTTAAATATAGTGCGTCCATTACCCAAGAAACACTTTTCTGCTAAAGATGTTTCATTATTAACTCTCCCTGTTAATTTATTTCCATATCCTGCAGTTGTAAAAGAACAGCAAAGTAATTGACCAAAGTTTGGGTTCCACTGAAAATAAATTTTCTTTAGTAACTATGTCGTACCTGTGAAAAAAAATTACAGAACTTTAACAACCCATTCTAGTTCACTCTCAGACTTGTAAGAAAGGGCTGCGCTCAAAAGAATCAAGAAATGTCAATGTTTAAACAACTGCTTAATTATTTTTAAAGCTGTTAGTTTTGGAGGAATTAAGCTCCCATTAAATTATAAACGGCAAAATGATTTTCTTTTGGACAATGGCATCCAGGAGCATCCTAGGAAGACAAGCTTAGTGCTTACTTATCGGTCAGAGCTGTCACTGTGGAGCAAGAGGACTCCTAAGGAAAAATAAACCATCTCCCTCTTTCAATCCCCTCAATCAGAAATGTCAGAACATGTTCCCTAACCTTTTGTTTCCTCCCCCAAAGAAAAATTTTCAATGAAAGAGCTTAGCTTCTGCCATTTGGGTCTCCTACTTATTTATAGCAATAAAGAGAGAAAAAGCAAGCGGCTGGAAAAAACTGCTGCTCTGCTCCGACATCTTGCTCTTCATTGCTGTCTTTCATAGTCACCGAGTAATTAACTCTTAATAAGCTAAAAGACATCTTCAGCAAATGGAGTTTAGAAGGATTAACAGAAGTTGTTATTAAAAACAAAAACTTAATGAGGTCTCGAAAAATTTTTATATGTGCTCCTTATTAAATCAGTAGAATCTTAATCTTAAATTACTAATTCCACAAACCTTTTCGGGAGGGTCTCTCTAAATCCCTTCCAAGTGGCTTCAGTCATATATGTGCCTAATGCTCATGAGGTCTTTGTCCTCTTCTTTGACTCCATTTTTAAACGCCTCCTAGTGCTTGGAAGGAGCCCTGGTGGCGCAGTGGTTAATTGATATGGCTGCTAACTAAAAGGTTGGCAGTTTGAATCCACCAACTGCTCCTTGGAAACGCTATGGGGCAGTTCTACTCTGTCCTGTAAGATCGCTAGGGGTTGGAATTGACATTGACGGCAACAGGTTTTGCTTTTAGTGCTTGGAAAACTCATAGGCACAAAGGGAATGATCTGCAAGTGACTTAAATTGTATTCTTACCTAGACTTAGCCTTTCAGAGAATTAATTAAATGCATGAACTTTCTACTTTTAACCTAGCCCCATGAGCATCTAATAAACACATATGTTAATTATTATTATTATATTAATAATCCCTATACATATGGTATATTAGATAATGGCTTGTGATATCAAAAACAAAAAACAACAGCCTGATCTTTATTTAATAGTTCAAACATACAATTTATCTGTCTAAGGTTTTTACTTTAGCATTCTTTTATGGCTATCCATAATTCTTTATCAAAATTCTGAGTTATTTTGACCTTGTAACGAAGGTTCTACATATCTCCTATAATAATAACTGAAATATGTGAATGGTGTGTTCCTAAACACAAATCCTACAATATGAACAATGACATATAAGTAATATTCTGTAGCACTCATGCATACCAAAATATTGTCCTTAAGAAGTAAGCACACTTTTAACCAGTTTATAAACATTTAATAAGAAATTGTGAAATAGAAAGGATTTTTTTTTTTTTTAATTTAACTGAATTTGAAAAGGTTTTGTTACAACTGTTTGGCTTTTATCTGAAATTAGGAAAGCAAAGTAAAATGAACAAGCAGTTTGACTGGCCTGAATTCCAGGGAACTTATAAATATACCATGAGAACGTTTATGTAGTCATAACAGAATGAATAAGAACATCCAAGATATGATATATAAAGTGTAGGGAAAAATATTAAGAACAACAATTTACAAATGTTATAAAATCATTGCAAAGTAATAATTAAATAATGAAGTACAAAGAAAATATCTTACAATAAATTATTTTTAAATGCAATGAATATAACACCGTAAAACCTGTGAAAGCCGGAACCAGTGTAAGGCACAAACCTGTCAGAGCAGGAAAACTCAAATATTTCCACTAAAAGGAGCAATAGAAAAGTGATAAGACTACACTCTGTCAAAGGCATAAAACTTGTGAGACCCAGAAAAACAAGGCAGTCCTGCTGAGTTCTGGCTCTCACAGTTTTCACTGTATATCTGATGGGGATAATAGAAGAAATTGCATTAGGTTACCGACCAGCCACAGTTTATATGTTTCATACGTAAAATACAACTACAGAAAAAAGGGCAATGTGAAGGAAATCGACATTCTTTGGTCCATATTTATTAGGCATATGATGTCTGATGAATTTGAAAACTGAAGCAGATTTCATTTGATTCCCTTAGTCCCTGACCTGCCTGCAGGCTGACATAATTTTCCTTCACAGAAACCAGTCTCGGTGCTCACCAGTCTTGATCTCATCCAGTGTAAGATGAGTTCTCTTTGAATTACTGGAGCAGTGTGTATGCTAGGGTGGATAAATCAGCCAAACGGAAAGGCCTAACAGGCCAAAGAAGCAGTAGGGCACCTGTCCTTACATTGTCCTGAAAGTGACCTCAAGTGTGGCTTTCTGCGAGGTAAGAGGTAATTCTGTCTCTGCTTTGGCTTAGCTTATATCACTCACAGTAGAGGTCACGCATCATGACAGTTTTCTGTACTTGAGAATCAGATTACTGTTTGTCTGAGAAGGAATGGAGAGCCCTGAGACCTGCTTCTCTCAGGAATCTAGGTCAGAATTCATCCAGTAATGCCAACACACTCTTCAAAGCTGTATCATACAATGTGGAAATACTTTGAGCAAATCCTGACGGTTGTTCATAAATTATATTACTACCGGAAGGGAGAAAAATTTATTCTGTCCCATTCTTGACTCCAGCTTTTCATAAGGTAAGTCATAAAATTTAATTGGTGATCTCAGAGTAAGGTCATAGTTCTTAAATTCAACTATACCCTTTATAACCTCCAAGTCAATAATAATAACTGAAGATGATGTTAGGGCTTCTAAATTCAACAGAAGTGTCAGCAGCAGTAAATATACAAGAACCACATCCAAATATATGAAAGCTTTTTTTAAATAAGTATATAAAGCTTTCTGTATGTCCCTGAAACACAGCAAATGTTTCAAATTTGGACTTTATGTAAATAGGAAGCATATGCACATTTGTTAATAGAGATGACAATTTGAAGATTAGAGATGGGAAAAGGATCTGACAGAGAGGATTGCAGAAATAGAATAATCATTTTGGAAAAAAAATAGTTTCAGTAATTAAATGTAAATAAATGAGAAAGTCCATGAGCAAAAACAGTAAGCCTATTTTTAGGTGACTCACCTTTCCTTAGACAAAAAGAAGTAGGAAAAGAGAAAAAATGAAATAGAACAGGACAAATTTAAGGGGAAATTTGCTTATAGCTCTGATGTTGCTTAAATGTTGCCAAAGCTATACCCGATGCCTAGTAAAGTTTGAGAAACAAAGTTGGTGCTAAACAGAGTTTTATGCATTTGTGACTCCAAAGGTCTGGAAGCCTCCTAATAGTGTGAATGCAACTGAACTTCCCTTTTGCCTCAAAGGGGAAGCAAATCACAGAAGGTGAATAAGTGACAGCAATTGGTGGTGAGAAGCAAGTGACACCAAGACATTTTAAAATTCCTAGAACCAGAAGGATGCTAATTATATTGGCTTTTAATATTGAATAACTAATTCAAATACCCTGATTATCTTTAAAAGTCAAGGTCATATGTTAAAATCACCAAAATTTCATCCATCTAAGACACAATTTGAAATGGGAAAAACCACATATTTTAGACTCTGTTATGGCATTTTTCCAAACAAATGTATTTAGAAATATCTTTTGAAGCATTAGTATATCAAAGCACACTGCTTTTCAACTATTTCATTCAGAGATAAAATATTCAAGTTGGATTATTTCCTTAGCATACTGCGTCTGATAAGTAAAAATCTCTCCTCTTAATATTACCACTATGTTCTCAATAAGGCTGAGAGCTCAGTCATCGACTATAATATCTTCTTCAAATTAGTCTACAAATTGTCAATTCTTCCTTCAAAATGACACTCACTTTGTCCTGTTTATTTCTACGGGCATTGTTATAATTTGAAACTAAACTGGAATCCATAATAACTGTTTCTAGTTCTATCTTTGCTGTTTGATATTGGTCAAGTAACTTTATAAAATGAAGGAGATGAAGACCTCAACCCATAAATCTAAAATTCTATAATTTCCTTCTATATTCATTAGATATTATGGAAGATTCTGAGAGAGAAGACAGAGAGAGAGAGAGAACTACCTGTCAGCTGCTTAATATCAAATAAGGAAAACAAGATGATTTCTATCATGAATGATTGGAGAAGATGTAAAATGGAGATAGCACGTGGGCAGGATCTTGAATAAGGAACAGAATGTTAAAAAAAAAAAAAACTAGAGAGAGGAAAATAACATTGAATTTACCAACCATTATTGCTCTTGTTAAAAGCCTTCACAGAATTCATTTTTTTCATAACATCTAGCAAAAAGTCACTAAGTTCTACCCACTTTTATTACTCCAGTAGACTCATTACTTTTACTCTTTGTATCTTACTAAGTGTGTGTGTGTGTGTGTATATATATATATATATATACACACACAGAGAGAGATATGGAGTAACTTTTGAACAGGAAGAGTAATGAGGTCAACTTTTCATTCATGTGGATATCATAGAAAAGTCTCTCCCAAATTTGAAACTAAGTTATCTTTCATATTTATTTTTTTGAATGTAACACACACACAAAGCACAGAGAGAGAGAGAGAGAAAGTGGTAGACTTCTTTGGGAATAATAAGAGAAAAGACTATCTGTTATGCTACACTAAATATTCTACTGAAAAATTTGTGAAATCTTCAAGCTCTAATTATGATTATTTAGGGAGAATGTCAGGTAAGGAAGCTATGAATTAGACTCTAACTGATTAAGCAGAAACATACAAAACATATTTAATTACAAATAACCCAATTGGGGAAAAAATACAACCCTAAAAACTAAAAGAAAGGAGTTGGCTAAGTCAGGTAAGCATAGGAGAAGCAGAACTGCAGAGTAGGTGCTGGCTAGGAAGTGAGGAGCCTGTGCAAGTGTTCTCCAATATTCAGACGCTGTGGTTTTCTCAGCAAGACTAATAGTGTAACGAATAAGGTTGCCTCAAGCTATTTTAGCTAAAGGATAAGTTTGCTAACAAAAAATTATGATCGTTTTATCCTCCATTGAGCATGCCTTCATGAAAAGAATGTGCTGGCTAGAGTAAAGTGAAAAATAGATTTATCTAACAATTATTTCACATTGTAAATAAGAACTGTCACTTTGTAAGTAAGTTTCTCATATAGAAAGAAATAACCATTGTTAAAGGATGGCTCTTATCTGGATTTTCTGCTATATTCATGTGGGATTCAGTCAGCCCAGGAATCCATGACACTGATTGATTTTTTTTTATTAGTATAGTGTAGAAAATAAAATAAAATCTAAGTATAATGGTTGATATTTATTGGGTGATTGTATTTGACAGATGCTGCTCTACTAAGTACTTTACATCTAATCTTGGTAATAACTTCATGTTACATGTTTTAAAATTAATCCCATTTTACACTATATCTCATGTTGGTTACATCACTCAACAACTCTGAATCACACTGCTTCCTCATATCCACAATAATGAGAATAATAATACCTGATCTTCTACTGCCACGTGTTCCCCATTGCTATTGAGTGAATTCTGACTCATAACAACCCTACAGGACAGAGCAGAACTGCCCCACAGGGTTTTGAAGGCTGTAAATCTTTACGGAAGCAGACTTCCACATCTTTCTGCTGTGGATTTGAACCACCAAACTTTTGGTTAGTAGCCTAGCACTTAACTACTGCACCACCAGGGCTCCTTTTTTAAGCCTGTTATAACATCATATATAAGAAAGTGATTACTACATGCTTCATCAACACTACACACACACATACACACACACGCACACACACAGTATTTTATTTTTCAATTATTATTAAGTTACTTCTGGATATTTAGAAGCCTTTTCTATATGTCCAGATTTGTGTGCATTTTTTTTTTTTTTTTTAATTTATTTCATTGCTTTTTCTCCGGCACAAACACTACAGGACGTGAGCAGATTTATCCTGAAAATAAGGTAAGAAATGAGGAAATGAATCCCAATGGAGTTTTTCCCTTTTCTTACCCCATTTCTCTGGAGCCCTGGTGGTACAGTGGTTAAGAGCTTGGCTGCTAACTAAAAGGTCAGCAGTCTGAATCTACCAGCTGCTACTTCGAAACCCCATGAGGCAGTTCTACACTGTCCTATAGGGTCGCTATGAGTCAGAATCAAATTGACAGCAATGGGTTTGGTTTTGGGATTTGACCCCCTCCCTAATAGTTTGTAAATAATTCTTTCTTCCATGAGTATTCAGAAATATTGTTGATTTACCTGAAGTGAATAATGTTCCTTAGCAGCAAGAAGTATCAACAACTGGACTTGTCATTTCTACTTGGCAAGGCAGGCAATTAAAGCTGAGGGAAGCCCCATATGGAATTCATTATATTAACATGAAATATATACAGATTTTCCAGGTAAAGAATGAGTTATGGAAGGAAAGAGGGTTATGAAAGAAAAGACAGATGTGGAGGACAATGTGCTGAAGTCTAGGTGTAGTGTCAAACCAGTTAAATTAACCTCATCTTAAAACTGTTGCCTGTTTCCTGGGTAAAAATTATCTGCAATCAACAAACTGAAAAGTCATGTTGAAAGAAAGATGTAAACGCTGCAACAAAAATGAAAACATTCCCATTTTAAGCCTTGGAAAAAATAAAATAATTTAATTAGAGTTGTTTTAATTATTAAAATATTTTAATATCAATCACCCTCCTATTGCTACTACACATAATGCAATCAGCAGAGTCAATATGTGTATACTCTTATGATGATAAAGGCCAAGACACAGAATTCAATTAAAGACATTTCACTGTATTTGAAGCATCTCCCTTGGTCCCTAATTAAGTGAGGAGAAAGAAAAAAAAAATTATTGAAATCTTCTCAGAGAACTGTAAAATGGGAAGCATATCCAGAGGTCGAACGTGGTGACCTCTGTGCTGTTGCAGAGGTCAGAGTGGAGAACAATGCTAAAGTAATGCCCTTGCCAAAGACTTTCATACATACGTACTAATACTATGTATACTTACTCTCAGTTTCTGAATGTACCTGTCTCTACTGACTCCATTTCTATAGTTTGTAAATAAGCCCTTCATATTTATTCTATTCTCTTCCTAGCTTTTTTCTTTTTTTTTTCTCTCTCTTCTTCTTCTCACAGCTAAGCTATTAGTCCTCACCCGCCACTCACTCTTCAGTAAACTGCAATCAGGCTTTGATCACATGCTCTCACCTCTTTGCACCTGTCCCAGCAAAGATCAAGGCAGTTCTCCTAAGTGTGAGACCTAATGTACATACTTTAGTCTTTCTTTTCCTAACCTTTTTAAGGCTTGTGGAACAACTCTATATCCCAGGAATTCTTTAATTGTATCTCTTTATGATACAGTTATTTATGATTCTCTTCATTCCTTATTGATCATTCCTTCTAAATTTGGATAAGTGTTATCTTTTTTGTTAGATTTTCAATGAATCAGGTTTTATTTTGTTATCTATTGAATCTTTGTTTTCTATTCAATTACTTTTTACTTGTATCTATTATATTATTTACTCCATTTAAGTTTTTTTTTTTTTTTTTTTAAATACTTATTCTGCCATTTTCCTAACTTTCTGAGTTGGTTGCTTAGCTCACTATTATGTATGGTAACTTATTTAGGTTTTCTTCTTTCCTAGTATTTCTATTATAGCTAATCATTTCCCTCTAAATACTACTTGAGCTGCAGCCCTCAAATTTTATCTATAGTATTTTAAATTTAATTCCACTGTAAGTAGTTTGCTATTTTCATTGGGGTGTTTTAAATTTTCTGAATTTATGGATACTGAAGTGTCACTTTTTGTATTTTATAAAAAATATTTTAAGTAGGAAAATGGAATAATCTCCTTCATGCGTTTTAAAAGATTACTCTGGCTGTTGTAGTGATAGAGGTAGGAATATGGCTGGAGGGGAAGTTGGGAGACAGATTGGATGGAGCCTATTGCAGTAGTTTAAGAGAAAACAGAGAACAATGTTTTTATTAGGATGGTGATGAAGAATACAATAATGAAAACAGACATGGACAGCCTCAAATATACATTGAGGTAAAATGGACAAGCTAAGCATCATGAAAAACATTACAAAAAAAAAAAAAAAAAAGTGAGGGAAAGGTGAGAAGGACCCAGGATCATGTAGTTACTGCCATTTTCTGCATATAATCCCTCAGAGCCCTGCTGGCGCAGGGGTTAAGCATTCAGCTGTTAATGAAAAGGACGGAGTCCACCAGTCACTCCTTGGAAACCCCATGGGGCAGTTCTACTCTGTCCTAGGGGATCGCTATGAGTCGGAATTGACTCTGTGGCAGTAGGTTTGGTTTGGTTTTGGTATCCCTTCTTATTAAACAATGACAATAACTCATATTGGGTCTAGGTTTTCAGTTGTCTGATCCATAACTACACTAATGATTTCCACCTTTAAGAAAAACACAGATGCAATATTTTTATTAAATTAAAAAGCTTTAAATGGTGTCAACAAAAAATAATAGCATTCTTTATTTGGAAGAGTCTCTAAGTGGCATAACCAATTGAACTATGAAAGGACTACGATGCGTACAAGTTGCCATATATAATAGTAAAAGAACATTCTTTTAGCTGTGAAAGGCTTGATAAAATCTTAGTTAACATTCTCTTTTTGGTAAGCCAGTAGGATTTTGTAATACCATTTACTCAGTCTATACAGTTGGAAGTAATTACTAATGGGCACCAAGAGTAAGAAGACTGTGTGCGTGTAAGAGGAAGAAGATTTGCTTTTGAAGAAGGTGCACTGGATAAGTAGAGGAATAGTTGGTGCCTTATATATATTTTTTTCACAGTCAAAAAATCAATGAATAGTCTCTATTAAATACATTTTAGATTTGTCGCCTAGAGGAATAACTAAAGACAATTTTCAAAGGCTACAGATAAAGCTTATAGACAGCTAAAATGAGGGTGAAATGCAGACAGGACATTCTCTGTCACTTTGTCCTATAGCTTCCTTGCATAATTTAAGAACATTTCATCAGTTCAAATTTGCCTGAATGAAAGAGAACACAAATTGCTAGAGGGTGAAAGGGGTGGGAGGGAACAACCCCAGAGATGGCAATGGCAGTTGTAGCTCTCCAATGGCAACTAGTGTTATGGAAATACACATAAGCACAATCGAGTCTATGTACAGCAGGAACTTTGTCTTTGGTGCAAAGAGGAAAAGACTTTTCACAGTTGATCTAATTTGCCCATGCTACAAAATGGACCAGTGACCATATAAAGGGGGAGGGGCATAGTTCTAGGATAAGTGTGTTTTTTCAACTAAGGATTAAAGAAAAAATGCATTTAGCCCTAGGAAAATCTGCAGCTTTTAAATTATTGTTGGGAAGCACTTATTTTCTTTTTCTTTAGGGAAACACTTATTTTAAATCAAGACAACTTTTATTCTTAAAGCCTAGTCTGCTTTTTAAGGCAGACTTCTGATGGATCTGTCTATGGAACTTGTTCCACAGGTTTAAAGCAACTATTCAACATAGCACAACTTTTTTTTTTTTTTTAAACTCTACTTTATTCCCTACTTAATGCGGTTTTAAAAAATCCTTTGGGCACCCATCCTTTTTCTTACTGCAGTAGAACACAATTTCACTAAGTACATTGACTATCCTACCTAATGAAAAATTTCATAGAAAGACAAAAGTTAAATACAAATATAAAAGAGGAAAGTGAATCTATGTACAGTAATCTTTGACATGTAAGGACCAATTTTATACATTTATCAACAAGTGTAAAATACAATGTTATGAATATAACAGTGTCTGTTAACTCTCATTAAATCTGTTGCATTTATTCTTGAAGTCAGTATATTTAAACTGTTTATTGTCATTGCAGTTAGTTTTCTTATAACTATGGAGCATGTGTAATCCTCAATGGATAGATAGCTATAAATTTCTCTTTTGCTGAGTGATAGAGATTTTCTGATATTGTCATTGAAACATTAAAATTACAGGTTTTTTTTATTTTGCTTTCTCCCGTTTCTCTTTTCATCTTTGATCCAGTGTTTATCGATATTTCTTTATTTCACAAGCATCTTATTTTGCAAAATACATATATTTCAAATTGTTGAGCACTTTTACCTTCTCGGCTTGCAGTTATGCATGTTCTGACTTTGAAACTTTATTGAAGATTAAAAACAGATTAAAACACATACCTACACACACACACACACACACACACTCACACATACATACACACAACCTTAAATTTGCTTAGGAAAGAAATCCATCAAAATAAATAATTCATGTTGGGATGGACTGAAATCTAGTCTTTTAGGAGGTGCCAACAGATGGTTTACATTTATAGAATGCACACTTGCTGACTTCCAAACAGAAATTAAAATTCATAAAGTATATCATTAGTACTCCTTATCAGCAGCATTATGTTTATGATACGAATTTGGATTTTCCCAGGTGAACAGTTTTCCATCATAATTTTACTGAGGAAAAAAAGTGAAACAAATTGCTTTCCAGTTACTATTTTGTGCTAACAAGTTTAAAATTAAACCTGCTGGTGATGATCCAGCAGCACAAGCCAATAAGCTCTGAGCTAAATGAGGCTGTTGTTTTCATGACATTCATCATTTTATAAGAAATATTAGATATTATTCATCATTAACACAATAGGCATTATTGCAACTAATAAGTCGGCTTCTGCAGTTTTCATTTCCTGCTCCATCAGTTAGGTTGGGAACTTTCAACCACTATAATTAAGAGTGAGACTTCTTCAGCTTATTAAAAGTAGTTAATTTTAGCAGCTCTTTGACCTAAGTGTGTCCACTTAATACCATGGAATTACAGTAACATTTAATTTTTAGTGAACCTTGCTACTATCCAAAATGTTAACATTTAACTCAGGTAAGGTTATGCTTAAAATTTTCCTTAAGCCCACAAAAAGAGATGATTTATTGCTCATTAAGATTTTGTCTACACAGTTCAGAGTAAAGTGGAGGAATGTCAATTATACATTTAATGCAATCAAAAAGTCAAGAAAACCATTAAAAAAAAAAAAAGAAGCCTGGGAATTTATTTACTAAGTTTAGCTACTGGCTTACTTGATCAAATTAACTAAATAAATGACAAAGCCTCTTTATAATGGCTATATTTACCTGTGCAGAATACAAGAAAATTAGAGAAATGAACTGGCCAATTGTCAGATGTTTTTAACAATATTTTAATTGGTTTGAATTATGCAGACAACTGTTTTCATTCTCTTCTTCTACATGTTAGATTGTCCAATGCCAAAATAATTTGGACAAATATTATAGTGAAAAAAGTCTGCTATTTCAATGAAAAAAAGTCAAAATATAAATGTTTTGCTATTAATAGAAATAAAATTATTAGTGTTTATTGCTTTTCAAGCAATATTTTCATAATGTATAGACTTAGCCTCTTCATATTTCTATGCAGAAATATCCAAGTGGTGAAATAAATCATTCTAAACAATTGTAATATTCTCTCTTTGTAAAATTTAGATATCACATATCCTATGATGAAGTATGATGGACAGAAGTTTCAGACATGTGTATTCAACAAAAATTTCTATAGGTGAGTTGCTATATTTGCTTATTTAGTGATTGATTTGATATATTCAATTAGGGCAAAAACAATCTACTTAGACATAATTGATCCATAACCAATTCAATATATGGTGTGTACAATGATAACATATAAGATTGAGCACCGCCTACTTTCTTAAAATAGATATAAGAAAGAAACTCAATATATTTTATATAGCTAATTTAATTTTTAGAATAAAATATAGAATACAATTTTGGATGTTTTTAAAATAAGAATAGATAAAATGCTTTGGTGGTATTTTTGAATTTTAAATACCAGAGTTCAATATTCCTATCCATCAGTCTGGTTATCTTTCCACCAGACACAGTATTCCAAAAAACTTGCATTCTATCTTTTTTCTTGAAAAGCAATCAACAATAAATGTCCTAAGAACACAATGCAGAAATAAATTCTTCCTTGTAAAAGTCCTGCAATTAGAAATTTAAGAACAAATCACAAGAATAAGTTTATGCTCAGTGAAATGTGCTTTAAACACTACAGTAAATTTTGTATAAATTCCAGGTAGCGTGATGAAAAATTAATAGAATAGAATTATCACCTCTGATCTTAGGTAAGAAGAAGACATAACTGAGGGCAGAGGACACTTTCTGTGGAGTAAGAGTTCCCCAGATGACGCTATATCTGTTGAATTTTCAGCCTAGTAAAGGAAACTCCATAGTCCACTGGCATTGGGTAGAAAGAGTTTAACATTGTTGGGCCATCTCATTTACCTTGTAGTATCATGGATGGAACCCAGATGTACTCATCAACCCCTTGAAGAGTGGCTTGGAAGAGTTCTGGGCTCAGAGTTAGGAGCCTGCCACAGGGCTATTGCAAAGGCCAGTCCAAAAAGGTGAGGGAAGAACATCCAGATAGGGAGCGGATATGGAATGGGAGAGCCTCAGAGTTCCAGCCAAACCAGCTTTGACAAATTAAATCGTGCTACCCTGGAATCAGGCTGCAGCTTAGAACACCAGCTGGGCAAGCAGCGATGCACTAGACGAGGGACATTGCTCTGGGGACCAAGGGAGCCAGAAGACACCTCATCCAACAAGTCTGATCTGACGTGGTTTAGGCCACAACCCTCCCATTATACATCCAGGTGAAATCTGGAAAGAAATCTGAGGAGAGAGGCAGATGGCTAAGGATTCCAAGAGGCTGCATATTTTCTTCTAAAACGACTAAGGGATTCTTTAAGTGTCCCCCAAAATCAAGTTTTAAACTACATAGATGTATACTTCGTTTTTCTTCCCCGCTTCTCAGAAGATGGAAGTTAATTAGACTACATCAATTATTGATAAAATAAACTATATGTTTTCTATACACTACAAAATTATAAGTGAATTTGAAACAATACAACTGCTTATAGTATTATGATTATCATCATCATCATCATCTTTTTTTTTTTTAATCTCACAGTTTCCTTCCAGACTAATATTTCTAATACACTATAGCTGTATCCATCTTCAAATTATTTTGATGGTTACATGATGTTGGGGTGGAACTTCAAGTTCCAACATCTGCATCTCTCTTCAAACTCATATTTAAAAATTGTGGTTCCTGAAGCAGCTATTGTTTCTCTTGCCTCCAGGTCTTTGTACATGCTTCTCTTACCTTTTGCCTGGAAAAATCCTACTTATCTATTTGGAATTAACTTCAGAAAATCTTCCTAATCTATGTTGGCCACTATTAGAAGCTCAAGACCCTTGTTCTCAAATATAATTTAGAATCAAGGTCAAGAACTGATCGATTATAAGAATATTATGGGTTCATAGAGCTAGAGACAAGATCTGCCTAATTTGGGGACTCCAGTTTTCTAGGAGTTGCTTCTTGAGCTTCCTTTTCCCCTTTGGCAACTTTTTTTTTTTTTTTTTTTACTGTATTTGTCTGTATTTTAAACCAAAGGAATCCACTATTTTATATCCAACTTAACATACTGGAGGTCTACACTGAAACATGAGATCCAAGTCTCCAAGTGTATAAAGATTATTTATTGCTAACATTTAGGAAAGTGTCTGTAGGAAGGAAGAGTATATGGACACAGCCCTGGTATCTCGGGAACAAAGCCTTTGTGGAGATAACAAGACTTCTGTAATGAGAGAGGCCTCTATGGTTTGAAGTCTGGTTACACAGGGAATTCATTTCTATTTTTGAGGCTTATCCAGGACGTGTAACAGCTAGTTTCACAAAGTTCTTCATGGCCAGGATAGATTCACCTTGAATTGTCAGTAATTAAGTGAGGGAGATATTTCAGTAAATGGTTAGGGACAGACACTGTTAAAGGATTGTCTGCTTTATGTTCTCTTCTTTATTTTTGTGATGATATATAAAGGATGGCTCTCATCTGAGGACAGGAAAAAAGGCCCACAGGTTTGAGAAACTCCAAAGTGAGCACAGGTCAGCATCAACAAGATCATGTTGTATAAATGTTTACATAAGGTTCAATGCTCTAAGAATCTTATGAAGTTGGGGAACTACAGGAAAGAGCAGGAGATGCGAGTGGAGGAAAATATATGGCATGTCCTTTGCTTGAAATATTTTTAATATTTTTAATATAAACATGGGTTACTTGGCTCACAAGAGAAAGAGGATACTATGTTCTAAAGGGTTCACATTTGCAACAGCACAGTGGCACCAAAAATTCAGGTGTATAAAGGGAGCATGTTGTTCCTGTTTGCCATCAAGTCAATTCTGACTCACAGTGACTCATAAAACCCATTGCCATCCAGTTGATTCTGACTCACAGCGACCCTATAGAACAGAGTAGAACTGTTTCATGGGGTTTCCAAGGAGCAGCTGGTGGGTTTGAACTTCTGACCTTTTGGTTAGCAGCCAAGTACTTAACCGTAGAGGTAAATATAGAAGATGGAGAAATGAGTGGGAAATGTGCCTTCATAAAAGACCTTGCTATTGGAAGTGCCTCCATTAAAAATTGCTAAAGTTTGCAAGACAGGAGTGTTTGAGATACTACTTTAGAAAGTGCAGGCAATTTAAACAAATGGGGTCTGCCCATAAAGTATATAATAGAATGTGAGAGGAAATAAATACCCTTGTTAAGGAAAAAAATTGTGTTTTATAGATTTGTGAGTTTCACTGTGGAATGAAGCCAATCATGTGATAATGGGGCTCTACTTGTTGATATATTATTATTTTTATAGGATGCATAACCATATTCTGTGAGCCTGGATGGACACAGAATGGAAACAGAGCAGGGTCTTCAGTAGTGTAGGACTTGGGAGTAAAATTAGCTAACAATTCATCTCAAAGACTTCAGAGGCAACACCAATGACACATTAACAAAGGCTTTGAAGGACTGAACTGTTGGTCTCATTAGTCACAAGTATATGCATAATATTAACAAAAATCAGGGCAACTGTCCCTAATGCAGACAACTGACACTTCACTAACCTTTTACTGCTGGGAACAGAGTGTCATTTCCCCTATTGTTCTGCTTCATTCTTGTTTTCTAGAGATGGAACCCTATAGCTCATACTTTCTTTTCTGCTACTAACTAGAAATTGATGGCTCTTTCTTGGAATTGAAATGATTAATTTCTATCCGGGGGAGAAGCAGGCAAAACTTGCTTAGCTTTAGCTAACCTTGCCTGAGCAAAGGAGTCCACTATAACATCCAGCCTACCTGCTTGCTTTTGCTTGTGATATGTATTCCTTTCCTCTACTCAGTCCTGTGTGCTTATATTAGTCTGAGAGGCCTCCCAGGGTGGAGAGGATATTCAACGGTAGGGTTCAAATATTCTTGTCTTCATACCTAAGGTCAATTTAATCTCACATCTATTTTCTCCAATCTCCTCCCTTCCTATATTTTTACTCCATCTGTATGAGACAACCCTATTACATGTTCCCATATTTCCCAGAGAAACTTGTGCTTATTTCTGCCATACCATCAACCACAGAGAATAACAGTCAATATGTTATTTTTGTCGTTCCTATCTTACCATAAGCGAAACACTGGTGCCTAGAATACCAGTTCTTCTTTTTTTTTATTGTGCTTTAAGTGAAAGTTTACAATTCAAGTTAGTTTCTCATACAAAAATTTATACATACATTGTTCTGTGACCCTAGTTGCTCTCCCTGTACTGTGACAGCACACTCCTCCTTTCCACCCCGGATTTCCCGTGTCCATTCAAACAGCTCCTGACCCTTTCTGGTTTCTCATCTCGCTTCTGGACAGGAGCTGCCCATTTAGTCTCATGTATCTACTTCAGCTAAGAAGCACACTTCATGAGTATCATTTTATGTCCCATAGTCCAGTCTAATCTTTGTCTGAAGAGTTGGCTTCTGGAATGGTTTTTATTTTGGGCAAACAGAGAGTCCAGGGGCCATGTCTTCCAGGGTCACTCCAGTCTCAGTCAAACCATTAAGTCTGGTCTTTTTACTAGAATTTGAGTTCTGCATCCCACCTTTCTCCTGCTCCATCAGGGATTCTCTATTGTGTTCCCTGTCAGGGAAGGATACCAGTTCTTGATAGCAGAGGCATAAGTAAGGTATGGCAGGTAGGTGCATACCCTGGGCACCTCTTGAGAAGGGGCACTAATGAGCGGTTTCTGTTGGCCATCGCAGTTTCCATCGTCACCTGTGAGAGATCATTCTGCAATTTTGAACTGATTTTCATAAGCACTCTTTTCCATAGCTAGGCCCCTGCTTAATTATTATTATCATTAAATTTATAGTAAATGCATAAATGTATGAATGAATTCTAGTAAAAACTTCTCTCTTCACAGTTACTTGATGTTACCTGGTGGCACAGTGGTTAAGAGCTATGGCTGCTAACCAAAAGGTCACCAGTTGGAATGCACCAGCCGCTCCTTGGAAACCCTATCGGGCAGTTCTACTCTGTCCTATAGGGTCGCTATGAGTTGGAATTCACTCAACGGCAATGGATTTAGTTTGGTTTGGTTTAGGCTTGACCCAGAGCCCTGGTGGCACAGTGGTTAAGAGCTCAGCCGCTAACTAAAAGGTTGGCAGTTCAAATCCACCAGCCGCTCTTTGGAAACCCTATAAAGCAGTTCTACTCTGTCCTATAGGATTACTATGAATCGGAATCAACTCGATGGCAAAGGGTCTGGATTTTTTGTTGTTGTTGTTAGGCTCAGCCCAAGGAGCTCTGGTGACGCAATGGTTAAGTGCTCAGCTGCTAACTGAAAGGTTGGCAGTTCCAACTCACTAGCTGCTCTGGGACAAAAGACCTGGCAATCTGCTCCCTTCAAGATTACAGCCTAGGGAACCCTATGGGGCAGTTTTACTCTGTCCTATTGAGTCACTATGAGTCCGAATCTGCTGAATGGCACAGAACAGCAACAACAACGGGCTGGGCTCTAAGAAATCACTAAAACACTCTTTCCCTTAGTGCTATGTACTAATCATTTGATTCTGTTTACCTGGAGCCAAACTGACCGTCTTGAAAAACACTTCTAATATTCCTCCCAGATTTATCTCTTTTTAAATGTTTTCTCTACTTGTGAAGAGTTAAAAAAGAATCGTTATATTGATTTTTTTAAGTTTCTCTCCCTCTGTTCTTTTTGCTTGTAACCTGTTAAGATTGGTGGAGAGCTCAGGGAAAATACCCCAATCCATCTATTCTGCCAGAGCATTACTTTAGAAAATTTTAATCACACCCACTTGTCAGACTGAGCTGAGTTATTCAGCAAAAGAAGGTAAGAAGCGGGTTTATTTGAGCTGAAGGTTTCCTGGAAATGAAATATTTTCTTTCCAATTGAACAACAACGCTCTTGGCTTGTTGGGCACTTCCTTTGTCGGGTCTGCATCCCCCACTCAAATTTATGCAAAAACACCCCTATCTTCCTGTCTCCAATCCATTTTCTCCAACCCAGAGATTATTCTAAACACAAATCTGATCATATCACTTTCCTGTTTAAAAGCCTTCAAAGAACTCCACTGAGCAGTGGATAAAACTTCATACAGGGGCTTCATGATCTTGCTCTGTTTACCTCTGGGCCTACAGATTAGCATACACTTTTTGGATTCAGGAACGTTTCTCTATGTCTGGAACATTTCCCTTTCTCTTCCATCCTCTTTATTTTGCTTAGTAGTCTCAGTTCAGATGTTATTCATCCTATTCCTTAAATCTCACTCCCCGCTTTGCTACCCCTCCACCCCATACTGAGCTAATTGCTCCACCTAACATGTTTCTAATCTCCTGACATTTTCACATTTCCTTCTTCCCATTGTGACTTCCACATCCTTTCCTTGGCCAGGCTAATTCCTATATATCCTCTTTTCCTTATTTTGGGAAATCTTCCTATACTTCTCCAAGGTTGAGTTAGATACTCCCCCTATGGACGCCATAGTATCCCATCCTTTTTTAAACTCTGGTATAACTTCTTTATGTCTATCTTTCCCAGTAGACTGTTGGCATATTGAGGACAAGACCTATGTCTGTTTCGCTGTACTCCTAGGTTTGAGAAACAATGCCTGGCACACAGCACTTTATCTTTTCTTTTTTTAATTAAATGAACAAATAGAAAATAGAAAAATGATTGTTCTAACAATTTTTGAATTTTCCCCAAATATTTATGTTTATGCTGACAAAGTAAACAGATAAAATATCTCCAAAATTAGGATATTTACGTGAGACTTAGTTTTTTCTTTGCTTTTTGTGAGGAGATTATATAATAAGAATGGTGGTAAAACCGGGTAGTTTGGGTTGTTATTGAAGTACTCCCTCCTCTCTCAGCCCCAGACTAAGTAGGTAAATTCTATTAAGTGCATGTTAGTACTACATAAAAGGTAACCTTTTCTATGGTGGCTTACCTCTGCACTCATTCAATTGTTATTTTTACAAGGCAAATAGCTATCAGTGTATAGAGAAGCCATCGAGCTCTTATAGATGGTTTTAAAATACTGTTTTTAGTTTGTATGCCTTCAAATTACACTTAAATAACACAGTTATTTTTGACTGATTGATTCTAAGAATTTTGCTATTACAGCCAAACTATGACATTTTGCATCGTATATTTTTAGCATTTTTAAAGAATGAAATGCTTTTCTATTTTTTAAAATGATTTTTCATTTTGAGCTTCAGCCAACTATCTCAAAAATCCATTGCTCCTAGAACTCAAGAGAAAATTAGCAAGGCCAAATAAAATAAATGTGGTTTGCTGCTGCAGCTGTATGTTTTAAGGAAAGCTAATATATTGACTAATTCTTAGAAAAGCATCCATAAATTGCTGTCTTTGAAAATGTTCGTAGCTAAAAAAAACTAGAGGTGATGTCATTTTTGCTGCTACAGGTATAAAGGTTCCTGTGTGTTTGACCTTTTAAGTATTTCTATTGAGATTCTAAATACCAATGTACCAAAATATAGCTACCATTATTTATCCAACAACACTCAAAACTGCAATATTATACTGTCTCAATTTATACATATATATTTACTGTCTTATTATTTTAAAAGTTTAGTTGCCTTTTAATGCACAAAGGAATATTCATTGGTTGAACTAAATGGACAATTCAGCTCATTTCAGTATAATCTCATAATTCAAAATATTTATTCTCTGATCTATTTCCTTGATATGATTATCACCCACATTAAAATGCATCACTACTTAAACAAGTTGACGTGCTTCAGTATGACTCGTTTTTTTTTTTAATTTCTTTGTTGTATGAACATTGCCTTCTATTTTAAAACCAATTTCATTTGTACTATTGATGATGAACAAGTACATTTCCCTCCAGAGATATCTGTAATACATAGGGTTTATCTGTTATAAGTATGTGTCTTTGTGTATCTTCCAGTGTGTAGTGGATTCAAGATAACACAAATTCTTTGATGCTGTTCCTATCAAGTCTTAGAGGCTCTGTGATTGCTTTAACTAAAAAAAAAAAAAAGGCAGAAGTGACATTATGCTAATTTCTGGGCAAGGCCTTAGGAGAGACTGGCAGCTGCTATGCTACCTCCTGTGTCTGGGAACACTTGCCCTTGAAGCCCTGAGCCACTACGTAAGAAGCCCAACTATCCGGTAGAGAAACCACATGGCTAGACCCTGGGGCTACATGGAGAGGAAAGTGAGTCCAGTCTTTCAGTTGTTCTCACTCTTAGGTACCAAGCTGAACACGACCAGTGACCTAGTTAGACCACTTGGAGCAGAAGAATCACCAGCCAAGGCCTACCCAAATTCCTGACCCACAAATCATGAATCATAATAAATGGTTGTTGTTTTAAGCCACTAAGTTTTGGAGTTATTTCTTACACAGAAACAAGTAACCAGAACCCAGGAAAAGGGATTCACTGGACTGACTGGTTAAGAATTTGTTGACATACCATTTTGTGATTCTATTTCATCAATTTTTTTTTAATAAAAATTCTACTAACTAGGCCACAACAATCAAGCATTTAAATATCAGAAAATGACTCATGAGGAAATACTAAAATTATTACACCTGTAATTCCAGGGCTAAGGGGATAAAGCAGGGTTTTGCCAGCCAAGTTCTATCTAATTTCTGTATTTGTTTTGGAGATAAGTCAGGTCTGCTAGCTACTAGCCCACTGATCTAACCACTGAGTGAAACTACTTGACTATTAGATTTCAAAATCTGTCTTAGACATTAATATCACACACACACACACACAGTAAATACTTCTCTCACATCACTACATTATAAAGAACATTATAAGTCATCTGCTGAGAGATAAGTAGTGAATTCACCCACCACCCATAGATGGCTGCTTTTGGGGAGGAATTACTCTACAACAGCAATAAATAAATAAATAAAAACAAAAATAGAATGAAAAACAACACACACATTTTAGCATTCATATATATGTATATGAATACACAGAGATACTTCAAACATATGCAAGGTTATTGATTTAGAATTCAGCATGAAGAAGTGTCCAAAGAATTTTCAGAATTACAATGTAAAAACATGTAAGAAATTCTTCTTCCATTTGGCTTCTTCTAAGATTTAAAAATGAAACTAGTGCAATTTAAGAAATGAGTGAAAGAAATATGTTAGGGTATGTAGAATCTTTGATTTGGGATTCCTAGCATTACAAATTAGTTTTGGAGAGAGTCAATTTTGCTTTCGTTTAAGAAAATCATGTAAATCTTACGTTGGTTGAAAATTTTAATCCATTTAGCCCTTGCAAAAAAAAAAACATACTTAGAACATACTAAACATTTTGAAAATGAGTTTATTTTATTAACATTTCTTGATAGAGAAGGAGTTACTGAAAAATAACATGAATATTAGAACATTAACTTCCACTTTGATGCTATCTCTGTAGGAAGAAAGGACAGTGTATTAGTTACATATTGTAGGTAACAAATTACCTTGAAATGCAGTTTAAAGCAGCAAACATTTATTATCTCACAGTTTCTGTACATCAGGAATTTGGTGGTGGTTTAGTAGGATGATTCTGTCTCAGAGCCTCTCATGAGGTTCCAGATAAGCTGTCACCAGCATCTGAAGGTTTAACTGGGTCTGGTCCACCTCACATGGCGATTGGCTGGAGGCCTCAATTCCTCCCTGGCTGTTGGCAGAAGGCCTTGGTTCCTTGCCATGTGGACCCTTTTTGAGGGGTTATTGAGTGTCCTTACAACATGGCAGCTGGTTTCCCCCAGAGTGAGCAATTCAAGAGAGAGAGAAATGGAAGAAGCGCTAGCCTTTTATGACTTAGTCTCCGCAGCAACATACCCTTGCACTTCAGCCTATTCATTAGAAATGAGCCACCAAATTCACCCCGCACACTCAAGAGGTGCAAAATTAAGGTCTACTTCTTAATATGAGGATTCTCTAATAATTTCTGGATATTTTTTAAAACCACCACCGGCATTCTCAAAGACCTGCTAAGAATCAACTTCATTGATCTGCTTGATCTTGAATTAAAAAACAACAACAACAACAACCAAACCCATTGCTGTCAAGTTGATTCTGACTCAGAGCAACCCTATAGGACAGAGTAGAAGTGCCCCAGAGGGTTTCCAAGGAGCAGCTGGTGAATTCGAACGGTCGACCTTTTCTGGTTAGCAGCCAAGTACTTAACCACTGTCCTACCAGGGCTCTTAATCCTGAATTACAGGTGACAATAACTAGTGCACATTTCATTGCTGTGGGACAGAGTTAGCATATATTTCTGAAAGCAATATTCTTTCAAGAGCTTTCTTTAAATTTTCCATTTCCCTCCCTCCACTTCTGATTCTCACAAATATCAAAAATATCCTCTCAAAATGCAACCTCATATTCTGGCAGTATGGGAGCATTACAGGTCAAGATGTTAGACAGATCAGAGGAAATAGTTCAAGGATGAAAACAACTAGCGTTTAGAAACTCCTATTTAGATGCAATCCATTTATCTTCTTTGTTTTACTTGTTAGGGAATTTTTATTTTCACTCCTGAGAAATATCATAGCATGATTTGAATGCAAAATAAATCTTAAAATCAGCTACATAGAGAAACCTTTTAAGACTTTATAACATAAATTCTTTGAATAGGTGGCAAATGTATAATTAACTGTCCTAAAATTCCTGTAAAACTCCATAACACAGAGAGTTAATAGGTAGGCATCATGTTGTTGTTGTTAGGTGCTATAGAGTCAGTTCTGACTCATGGAGGCCCTACGTACAAAAGAACAAAACACTGCCCTGTCCTATACCATTCCCACAATCGTTGTTATGCTTGAGCCCATTGTTGCAGCCACTGTGTCAATCCATCTCATTGAGGGTCTTCCTCTTTTTCCCTGACCCTCTACTTTATCAAGCATGATGTCCTTCTCCAGGGACACATCCCTCCTGATAACATGTCCAAAGTATGTGAGATGAAGTCTCACCATCCTTACTTCTAAGGAGCATTCTGGCTGTACTTCTTCCAAGACAAATTTGTTTATTCTTTTGGCAGCCCATGGTATATTGAATATTCTTTGCCAACACCATAATTCAAAGGCATCAACTCTTCTTCTGTCTTCCTTATTCATTATCCAGCTTTCGCATGCATATGAGGCAACTGAAAACTCCATGGTTTGGGCCAGGCACACCTTAGTCTTCAAGGTAACATCTTTGCTTTTTAACACTTTAAAGAGGTCTTTTGCAGCAGATTTGCCCAATGTGTTTGATTTCTTGACTGCTGCTTCCCTGGGTGTTGATTGTGAATCCAAGTAAAATGAAATCCTTGAAAAGTTCAATCTTTTCTCCATTTATCATGATGTTGCTTATTGGTCCGGTTGTGAGGATTTTTGCTTTCTTTATGTTGAGGTGTAATCCATACTGAAGGCTGGGGTCTTTGATCTTCATCAGCAAGTGCTTCAAGTCCTCTTCACTTTCAGCAAGCAAGGTTGTGTCATCTGCATAATGCAGGTTGTTCATGAGTCTTCCTCCAATCCTGATGCTGCATATAGTCCAGCTCCTAGGATTTTTTGCTGAGCATACAGATTGAATAAGCAGGGTGAAAGTATAGAACCCTGATGCACACCTTTCCTGACTTAAACCACACAGTATCCCCTTGTTCTTTTCAAATAAATGCCTCTTGATCTATGTACAGGTTCCTCATGAGCGCAATTACGGTATCACGGCAAGGTGGAAATATACTGACCTTTCTGAATCAGGGGTCATGGAATCCTATGCTTTTCACTAAGTTTATTATTATAAGGTTTTTTTGGTTGTTGCAATAGAAGGATATACCTCAATTTATCTCACGATAAAGGAGGTTCATTTTCAAGATGCATGTGGATGGTAGTGGAAGCAGAAAAGTGAAACTGTCAAAAATGATGCAGCTCCAGCCTTGGGCTATTCTCTCTCATAAGCTGCATACTCTGTCTCTCATGGCATTTCCAATTTTTACCACACAAGTGCTGCATTCTACTCTCTTTCTCCCTCCTTACCAGGTTTCTCATAGTTTCAGCCTCCTCCCTTTAATTGCCATATGGCCCATTGTGGCCTTTTCAGCCTTTCTTTACATCACGCCTTTCTGAATCAAAGTCACTGGTCAACTGATGGTCTGTCCTGTGTAATACGGATTGAGGTCTCTCCCATCCCTTCACTCAGTGAGCTGTGGCTGGGTTGAATAGCGGTACCGGGTGTGCAAAGACTATCTTTTCAGGTAAGACTGTGGGCAAATTTGTTCTTCTCAGAAGGGGGTTATAGGTAGGGCAGGCACTCAAGTCGTGGTTCATGTGGTACATTGTTAAATAAATAGATGAACAAACGAATACAGCATTTTAGTCTTATCTCTTCTACTAACTCCCTATGGAACGTTGAGCAAAAATTTGTTTATGTGCTTGTTTTCTCATCTGTCAAGGAGAAATTCATTTGATCATTTACTAAACAGACATATTGAAAGCCTATTTCCTGTGAAGTCATGTGCTAGAACTTGTAGGTCATCGAAAGATGCTTAAGTAGGTTCTGTGCCTACAAATTCTTTTAGTGGTTAGTGGCAGGGGGAGGAGAAAGGTAAGGTGTGTCAAGTAGATAAATATGAAGCAGAAAGTGATTTAAAAAATAGAGAAAGAACTTAAACATACAGCTATTTGGGTTCAGATTAGAACTAGGTAAATTAGAGATAATGCCTGCCTAACTACCTCACAGAACTTACAATATGGTAACTGTATTAACTAACATAAAATGATTATAATGTAATATAATGTCACTAACTTAGGGACTGATGACTGAGTAAAAACTTTTAAAAGTGGTCTCAAATTATTTAAAGCATTTTTATAATACTCTCACACATTTTTTTCAAAAAAGTAAGTGGCCAAATTTAGACTCATTTTCCGTCATATGTGAAGCGAAATCTGAATGCCTATTCAAAGAGAGATAACATGGGAAGCAGAATATATAGTTGTAGTGGACTGAGTAGTGTTCCCCCGAAGTACATATCTACCTGGAACCACAGAATGTGAACTTATTTGGAAATAAGATCTTTTCAGATGTAATTAGTTCAGGATTTTAGATGAAATTGTCTTGCATTTAGGGTGAGCGCTAAATCAGATGACTGGTGTCTTTATAAGAAAAGGAGAGGACCCAAAGAGACACAAACAGAACAGAAGGCCATGTGAAGATAGAGGCAGAGATTGGAGTTACGCTGCCACAACCCAAGAAATGCCCAAAGCCACCAGAAGTTGGAAGAGCAAGGAAGGGTTCTTACCTAGAGCCTTCAGAGGGAACGTGGCTTGGCTAACACCTTGATTTCAGCCTTCTAGCCTGAATCAATTCCTGTTGTTTTAAGCCGTCCAGTGTGGGATCTTTTGTCATGGCAGCCCTAATGAATACAGTAGTTTACAGCAGTTGTGCAGCCCTAGGAAATTAATTTCTGGTCTGAACTATGCTGTTCACTGTTTTTATGATCTTGTTTGAGTCTTTTAACTTCCTAGGCCTTAGTCTCCCCTGAAAGCATCAAATGATTAGACCAAAGAATTTTGAAGATCCATGTAGCTCTGTGATTCTAATAAGTCTGTTCCAAATAGTCAAATAGTTACATGTCACTACAGAGGCTGTGGTATATACATTTTAGCATCAAACCACAATTTAATAACAGCACACAGAAGCCGCAAAGCCTCCCAATTCTGTTCCATTACTAATTTATCAGGGGCTAAAAGCAGCCAAATTGAGGATCCCATGCAGACAATAGGGCCTTTGAGGGGCAAGGGATGCATCATTTAAACGGAAAGCATTACCTTTCTAAAATAATGGCCAAGCACATGGCAGGCGTGCTCTGAGAGAGAACACTATAGAAAAGGTATTCTCAGCTTATTAAATGCCCCAAACAGAAAAGCTTTTAGTTGGGACTTAGAAGGGAAAAATAAAATAGCTTCCAATAAATTGGTTTCACCGGTATTCTTTTATGTGTGTGTGTTGGGGCTAAGACGGATACGAATTAATGCAAACATGATTTTCCAAAATATAGCAATATTATGTTTCTTATTTAGGGAAAAAGACTTTTCTAATGATGATAAAGAAAGCAAAGGAGGTTTTCCTTTTCCCTTGCCGATTATGGTTTTTGAAAGATCATGCACACAAGAACACTTGTTCCATGTTTTCAGCAGTATAGTTGCGTGTATTTTGCCTCTTTCTCCTTGATATTTTGATGGAAAACAAGTAAATAAGCATACAGTACTACATGTGCATATGTGACCTAATTTAATCTGTTTTGTAGGGCAGCAATGAAACTAAAAACCAAGTAACTCTTGCTAAATAATTATGTCATTTATTACCCTTTATATGAGCAAATAATCCAAGAAACTAGACTATATAAAGAAGAACGTGGCATCAGGATTGGAGGAAGACTCATTAACAACCTGCGTTATGCAGATGACACAACCTTGCTTGCTGAAAGTGAAGAGGATTTGAAGCACTTACTGAGGAAGATCAAAGACCACAGCCTTCAGTATAGATCACACCTCAACATAAAGAAAACAAAGATCCTCACAACTGGGCCAACCAATAAGCATCATCGTGACAAACAGAGAAAATACTGACCATCTAAGATACTCCACTGGTCTCATCCCTTAGGGAGCAAGGGAGAATGAAGAGAACAGGACACAAAGAAAAGATTAGTCCAAAGGACTAATGGACCACAGCTACCAAGGCCTCCACCAGACTGAGTCCAGTACAGCTAGACGGTGCCTGGCTACCATCATGGACTACTCTGACTGGGATCAAAACAGAGGGTCTTGGCCAGAGATGGAGAAGGATGTAGAACAAAATTCTAACCCACAAAAAAAGACCAGATTTACTGGCCTAGAGGAGACTGGAGAAACCCCTAGAGTATGGCCCCTGAACACCCTTTTAGCTCAGTGGTGAAGTCACTCTCAAGGTTCACCGTTCAGCCGAGGATTGGACAGCCCCATAAAACAAAACGGGACTAATGAAGTACAGCAGTCCAGGGACAAGGAATGGATGGTAGCAGGGGACAGGAAAGCTGGTGATAGGGAACCCAAAGTTGAGAAGGGGCAGTGTTGACATGTTGTGGGGTTGTTAACCACTGTCATAGGGTAATATGTGTACTAACTGTTTAATGAGAAACTATTTGTTCTGTAAACCATCATCTAAAGTACAGAAAAAAAAGAATTATCTATGTGAGATCAAATTGACAACAGCAACTCAAAAGGTTTGATGGGAAGCCTAGGGGGCAGTGAGTTCAAGGTAATGGTGATGGAATAATTTGGAAAAGGATAGTGAGAATAGCAGCACAACTGGAAGAATGTAATCGATGTCACTGAATTTTACATGTGGAAATTTTTGAAATGGTGTATCTTTGGCTATGTATATTTTTACCAAAAAAAAAAAAGGTCCATCAAGGTCAAGAAGGGAAAGTGTTGACATGTCTTGGGGTTGTTAACCAATGTCATAAAACAATACGTGTACTGACTGTTTAATGAGAAACTATTTGTTCCATAAACCTTCATCTAAAGTACAATAAAAAAAAATTTAAATAAAGAAAATACTGAAGTTGTCAAAGATTTCATTTTACTTGGATCCACAGTCAATGCCAATGCCCATGGAAGCAGCAGTCAAGGAATCAAACAACACATTGCACTGGGAAAATCTGCTGCAAAAGACCTCTTTAAAGTGTTAAAAAGCAAAGATGTCACTTTGAGGATTAAGATGTGCCTGACCCAAGCCACGGTATTTTCAATTGCTGCATATGTATGTGAAAGCTGGACAATGAATAAGGAAGACCGAAGAAGAATTGATGCCTTTGAATTATGGTGTTGGCAAAGAATATTAAATATACCATCGACTGCCAGAAGAACAAACAAATCTGTCCTGAAAGGAGTACAGCCAGAATGCCATTAGAAGTAAGGATGGCAAGACTTCGTCTCACATACTTTGTACATATTATCAGGAGGGATCAGTCCTTGGAGAAGGACATCATGCTTGGTAAAGTAGATGGTCAGTGAAAAAAAGGAAGACCCTCAATGAGATGGATTGACACAGTGGCTGCAACCATGGGCTCAAGCATAACAATGATTGTGGGAATGGCTCAGGACTGGGCAGTGTTTCGTTCTGTTGTACACAGGATCACTATGAATCAGAATTGACTCGACGGCACCTCACAATAACAACAACATAAATGCTACACAATAATGATGTATTTATTTTGAGAATTAAAAGAAGTAATGGTCTATTAACTTAAAGCAATGTAAAAGACATATGTGAAAGTAACATTTTAGTATCCCAATCAGATTGGCAACACATTTGTTTACAGGATCTCAGTACTAAAGTTCTTGAATTATGAAATACTCAACACATATGTTAGCCATTATTATTACCATACATATGTATGTAAAATTATTAGTTGGAAGGAAAATCTCATATATAAAAAAAGAATGAATTTTATAAATCTGTATAGATGACCATAAACTATAAAAGAACATTTAAAGATTTAGTTTAGAAAAAAAAAATTGCAACCATTTTTCTGCTGAGATTTATGCCTTTGAAGAAGCAATGCACACAATTAGTTAAAGATCGTATTGCACAGCAGTTATCTTTATCTTCCATAGGGTTAGATTCTTCTTAACTGTATCTATTGTCACTTTACTTTTATTGTCATCCATGACGGAACACATTTTCTCTCAGGCCCATTAGTGTCTCTGTATAACAAAATCAATCCCATAAGAACCAGGAGATGTTTACAGTACATATTGTTGATTTATAATTATTTAACAACTTCACCTTTCCTTGCAGAAATGGCTATTGCCCTAACATCATTAAATGAAAGATAGATTTCAATGCAAAATTTTTCTTATTAATCAAGTATTTAAAATAGAAAGGAGGATATAAAGTTATTACTAGATTTCAGTAATGAGAATATGGAACATATTCTTGGGGTAGATAGAATACTTGAATGAAAGGATGTTTCTGATAATAGTCAGGATATCTAATATACCAGAACCAGAAAATGAAGATAATATAACTCAACGTGTTTGTCCCACTATTAGTTCTAAATTTATAGGAAAGGGCATAATAAACTTCAATAGGCCATGTGATGACATATTTGGCAACCTCATTTCAGATGAAACAATCAAGTAAGGACATGAAACTGATGTTCATGTGTAATTTATGGATTCAGGTTTATCACTTTATACTCATAACCAATATAACTATATGAAACACTGTTGTTGTTGTGTGCCGTCAAACCTATTCCAACTCATAGTGACCCTACAGGACACAGTAGAACTGCCCCATGGGGTTTCCAAGGCAGATTCGAACGGCTGACCTTTTGATTAGCAGCCTGGGCTCCTAACCACTTTGCCACCAAGGCTCCATGAAGCACTGAGGGCACTCTAATTTATCACAGTGCTGTGCTGACAATCAAGATGGGTTTGGAAATGATTTGGAATCTTACTCTTGTTGTTGTTGTTGTTAGAGGCCATCGAGTCAGTTTCCACGCATAGCATCTGTTCTGGTTAGCATAATTTAAATGGTAGGTCTTTATGTGACATTATTCAGAAAATAGATTTTAATTGAATGATAATTCTACAGGCAAATGCTGCGGTTATATCCACTAGCTAAGCTCATCTCTCTTCTTTTGAAAAGGCATTTTCTAAACCTGTTGAAACATGCTACCACTCAGTTGTTACTATTACGTGGCTCTAATTTCGTTTTTAATTTTATTTTATTTATTCACTCATTTATTTAATTCTCATCAGTTCTTGTTGAAGTGTGTGTGTGCACGCAAAAGATATAGCTGAATATTAATAATTTCTCATTGCACCCATATATAATCGATATGATGATATCTAGAATTATTTTAAAATTTTACTTTATATATGATTTTTCAGGGAGATTTAAATCACTAGGAATATATTTAAATTTCATTGATTTGTAGAAGACTGTCCTAGACCTCAGCAAACACTGTTGCTTTCTGATGGACTTGGAGTTGTGGGGCTAAGACATATGTCTTCCTTAATTTGAGAAAGCAATGTTCTTTGGAGGGACTTTGGCTAATATGAGAGTTCCATGATTTGCAAGAACAATCAAGGTCTGTGACTATGTGGTCTCTGTCTATCTGCTTGCTCTAGAATAGCTTCTTAAAAGAATATGGTGTTCTAGGGCATTCCCATCTTTCACATTCTTGGTTTGACTTTTGGCATTAAATCCAGGAGTTCTCTGAAGGTGTTATGCAATGGTAGGTCTGTGTTTGGCAAGATCTTCCAATTTTTATCCTACTTTCTCTCTTGACAACATCTAATACTGCTTTCATAATTATGGCCAGAATTTTCTTACTAAAATGCATCCTCCGACTCCACCCCAGTTACTCCCTACTAAAAACCTGCAATGATTTCTAGCAACCCAAAATTCAAATTTGTCAGTGTGGCATAAGAGACCCTTTATGAACTGACTCGTTTCTGCCTACCTTTATATCGCCTTTATCCCTATATCAGATTTAGAGTATCTCACTCTGTACTGTTGCTACTTTTGTGTGTGTGTTTTAGAAATGCAATTTCTTCTGCTTCGAATGGCCTTCTTTGTAAGCCTAGATGAATTTGTCTTCATTTTTTTAAATTCAGATTAAAAATCACCACCTCTGAAACATCCCTTGCCCACACTTGGGCAGAAGCAGTTAGTGCTTTTTATGTTACCATTGCTTTGAATGTACTTAACTTTATTTTACCCATATTATATTGTAGTTTTGTTTTGTTCTGTTTTTAAATGTGTATATCTTTTCAGGTAGGTTGTGAGCTTTTTGAGACAGGTACCCTATTTCATGTATCTTTATTTTCTCAACTTCTACCACACGCCCTGACACAGAGTTTTCACTCAATAAAAAATCTTTGTATGAAAATTTTTTGAAATAATATTTGATTATTAGCGTTTTTCTCAGCAATAGAACACAAGGTCCTCGCTCACAATTCAACTAAGTCAGGCTTACACTTAAATCTTTCCACGTTTTCCTCACTCTAATTGTTTTTCATTCAGAGAGAAGAAAGCAACATTTAGTAAACACTAAGTTGGAGTATGCATAGAATGAGTCAAATGGTGCCTATTTGTGGAACTTCTAATAGTTTCAATTCACACAAGGTCTCTGCCTGCTGGAACGTGCATGCTTCTTCTACCTTGAACATTTGGCAGAAGACAAGAAGTAGCTAAAACAAACAGTGTCTCTTAACACATTCAACTAGCAATTCTTAATAACTCTAGGTTTAACAATCATACAATGTTGATGATACCTTGCCAGTAACAAATTAGATTTCCAGAAATTTGGAAACACATCTCTAAAGCTAATTTATAGATGCCATAGTATGATGATGAGGCCAATCAAATTTTGGGACAATGCAAATTGTACGTAACAAAATACACCATCATTTAGTAAATGTCTCTTTATATTAGAAGACTACATAATTTTTAATACAGATTTATTTATTCTTATGAAAATAAATGCAAGAAGTTCTGAAATCCTATTCACGATTTTAGTTGTTAGCCTCATATGCTATAGTGCTAGATTTGTTGATATATGGAGAATATTTTGCTGTTTTCTAATATTCAAAAATTTGATGCTATAATTCATATTACTGTGATGTTAATAGTTGTACTGTTTCTTAAATTAGCATAGTTATATATAATCTGTCCCTGCTAAGAATTTCGGCCTCACTATTTAACGATGGAAATTTTTCCAATCATTTATGCCACGCAATGTCCTGATTCCTTTTGCTCAAGGGAAGTAAGCCTATTTATCATTGTTTTTCAATTGCATAAATACATCTTTTCTTACATCATATATACTTCCCTCAAACCAGCATCTTTTAATAGTGGAAATATTTCTTGATAGTCTACTTTTTCCCCAAAGATTCTTTTTTAGTTAATAAAGCTAAGAGGTGACAAAACATGAGATACATCAATTACAGTGTATCTACATGATAGAATATTATGATACCATTGCAGTCCTATCTTTAAAAAAATATAATTATGGTTTGAGGGAAATGCTCAGGGTGTATTTTAAGTGAAAATTTTAGTCATACAATTTTATATATGCAGTAGGATTCCAACTTTGTGCTGTATATATATTACATACATATTAGAAACATTACTGGAAAATGTACATTAAAATGCTAGAGGGATTATGCCTAGATGGTAATACTATGAATGATTTTATTTTTTCTTCTGTGCTTAACAAGATTACAAAAATAATAATTGTTAACATTTGGAGACTATTATATGTTGGCTACTTTGCTAAAATCTCTTCCATGAATTATCTCTGCTTATACTCACAACAATCATGTGATATAAATACTACTATCATCTCCATTTTATTGATGGAGTAGAATATTTTAAAATTTTAAAAAAGACATTGTTAAATGAATTGGAAAGGTCTACTTCTAAACATTCGCTAGCCATACACCATATTTTCTCACTCTGCACCTGTAGAGACCATTTTTATTTTACATTTGATCAAAAAAAAAAAAAAAAAAATATGTATATATATACACATATAATATTGATTTGACTATATATGTTCACTGTGTCCTAACTGAGCTTATAAAATGTACTGGCCATTGTATGGATGCAGAAAAGTTGAACAAGACATAAAAGTTCTCAGCTTGTCCAGAAGGCAAGTCATTGATTGCACCACAATTACTGCTATAATACAGGAACTACCAAGTCCCATTGAAGCAAACTGATGGGCGGGATGTAGTAAGTAAATGTGTCATAGAGACGTTTGTCATAGAGAAAATGGCCTTTCCCCTGGGTTTTTAAGCTGCATATCCTATTTATCTTTCTAGAAGGCAATTTGAGTTCAGAGAACTGACTAAGAAGCAAAGAACTAAAATTAGATACACCATTGTTTATCAGAGACCAGGAAAATGTTATTTTCAGATGAAAGGCAGAAAGATCACCTTGCAGACAAGG
The DNA here is from genome assembly GCF_000243295.1 of Trichechus manatus latirostris. NCBI lineage: Eukaryota > Metazoa > Chordata > Mammalia > Sirenia > Trichechidae > Trichechus > Trichechus manatus. Next base: position 595,900 of record NW_004443986.1, read on the forward strand.
TATGAACTGGGCTGGACCATTAAAATGGTTATAATAAACTGCATCTGATAATTCACATTGTCTATTGATTGGACATCAATACTACCGAAGGGCAGATATTAAAGGCTTTTTAATTTTGAAATCAATTATGACACATATATTTTGAGGGTACACGTATATATGTGGGAAGATGTTATATAAATAATTTAAAAAAACAAAGAACACACTTTTGAGTCAAATCCACATTTTGCATGTTTGAGAAACCCTTGACTTTAATAGCATTAATGGCAGTCAGCAGCATTTTTAAAGTGGTTTCAAATACTGAAATATCTTTGTGTTAAAAAAAAAAAGATGAGAGCTATGTTTGGAACTACCACTTCTGTATTACTAGAAATTATATGCACCAGTGGGTTGGCATGAGTTTGTTGTTGTTTTTAACTCCCTTTAGAAGTTGACAGGAATTAGATGCTGGAGACCTCTTTTGTCTATTGACCCACAAAGTTTGCAGTGTCGGAAATCATTATTTACAATTAGAGCTAGTATATAGCTGATCATTCTCTACAAGTGCTGTGGGAAGCCCTTCATGAAATCTACCACATATAAAACACAACACCTGTGAGCCAGCCTTGCCCAGGGCTGTGTGGTATCACTTCCTATCCATCCAAAGCATGCGTCTCACTGAGCACTGAGGGCACATCCTTTGGAAGGGCAGAGTGCACACAACTGCTTACTTAAGAGACAACATAGCTTCACGTGTTACCATGGTGACAATATGAACTTAACGGCCTCTAGGTTTTGAATATTAAAAAAAAAAAAAAAGGAAACCATTTCTTTGGCACTAATACGTCTTACACTAAAGGATATGAAAGTGATCAGAATTTGGAATTAGATTTCAGAAACTCCAATTAGAATGACTATTACCATTCAAAAAGGGGAAGAAAACTGAATTAAGAATTAGGTAAATGTTTATATGTTGGAAAAGTTTACTTATTACCTTACAACTGACTTTGTTACTTCTACTTTTCATTGCCCTAAATTCTCATTTTTACAGTGCTTTAAATATGCTGTAAAAAACGTATTTTTCAGATCTTTCTGGATAGGAAACTTTCATAAGTTCACTGAAAATTGAATGTCTGGATAATTTCTGAGACTCCAGACTGTGATTCAATAACTGCAGTTATAAATACTTAAGCATATTATAACTTAACATATTTTGGCATTATTAGAATTGTACAATATGTGCCAAAAACATAAGACAATTTTAGAAAAATATTTCAATGGGCAAAAAGGCACCAACAATATAAAATGTTTTTCACCTGCAACCAACATATTAGCCACTTATGGGTACATATCACTTTCTATATTTGTCACACTTTCTTATATAAAGTGATATATACACATATGGACATTAAAGAAATCTGTTTATTTCTGGTGTGTGGAGGAGGTGGGGAAAGTAGGACCACGTGATTTCTACAATCTTTTTCAGCATTAAAATTTTGAGAGTATGATTTTAAAATCGTTTAATAATATTTTTGCCCATTAGAAATACAGATTTATTAACTTATTATGATCGTGGTTAAGCATTCAGCTGCTAACCACAAAGTTGGCAGTTCGAATCTACCAGCCACTCTTTGGAAACCCTATGGGGTAGTTCTACTCTGTCCTACAGAGTCGCTATCAGTCAGAATCGACTCGACAGCAATGGTTTTTATTATGATAGAATGTATAACTCAGACCCTACAGGTTCTAAAATTCCAATAAGGCATAGAATAAAAGTAAGGCATTGAGTATGCTGAACATATCTGACAAAAAAACTAACAGAAAAACAAACTGCAGACTTAGAGACTTTATTGGTCCCTCCACCACTTTCCCTTTTAAGATGTTTTATGGGTTCTCGAGTTCTACATTTCCATGCTCTTCTGTTAAGGCTAGTTTTAACTCAGTGAAGTGGCGTTTGTGATGTCACTTTTTCTTATATTCAAAATTTCTAAGGGAAAATTCTAAGAACTGCAAAGTTGTTCCAAATGCCTGTCACCATGGTGAACACTGGCTAGATGCAAAATAAAGATTTGTTGAATTAATATCCATTCATTCTCCTGTAGTTATCATTTACCCACTTCTATTACATGAGCTATGTGACTGATAATGAAACTGAGTCATTGCAAATACATGATAAGTGTCTGTGGTAATGTGGTACTAGATCTTCAAAAGGAATACATTGACAACTGCCAAACTTGGATCAAAGCTTTAAAGCGAAACACCTTTTTAAACTAGGAGGTATAGTAGTAAGGGTAGAAATGACAGCACAATGTGGGAACCAGGAAGATTATGCTTACAAGCATATAAGAGATTACACCTTGGTTTTTCTGCACTGGTTGGGAAGAATTTGAGTTATTGTAATTTGTGATATTCTGTTCATGAGGGTTATCTCTGAGGGTGTTTATTTGTTTGTTTACTGTTAGAGCCCGAGACTGATGTGGCCTGGGAAAGAAGAATTGCAGTATATTTATTTTGAATTAATTTTTACTGCCATACCTATGATGTATATTATCATTAAGTTCCTCCATTGAATTCAAATTTCTAATTTGTTTTTAAATTGTGGTAAATTTAATATATATGTATGTATAAAACAAAACATTTGCTTTTTCAGCATTCTTAACATATACAATTCAGTGGTATTAATTATACTCATGTTGTGCAAACATCACCACTATCTGTTTTCAAATTATTTCATCACCCACCTAATTTGAAAAGAACTCACTCAGGTATTGATTGCAAGTATATATTTATATCCTTATATATATTACCTAGGCCTAACTGATAATGGCTGTCATTTACTTCTGGCCAACAGAATAGTCAAAAATAAAGTGCCCCTTACATTTTTAAGACTTACCTTCTATTTATTCATTGCCATTTATCCCCCTGCATTTCTTTATTTCACTTTTAGCCATGCATTTTATTCACATTCTTTTTTTTTTCCTGTTTACCTTCATTTTCTTGTCCTTGTAGAGTAGTCAAAGTCAGCCTCTGGTTGTTAGTCAGACTCCATAGGCAATTCCCTCAATGTTTTCATTGTTTACATGAAAGCATCCAAATGTATAGCAAATAGACCAGCTGGAAACCTCCCCACAGACAGACTCATCCAAACAGGAGGTTCCTTGACATGTTGTGGTGGGTCAGTCTGGTTCTGCTACCAGAAAGAACAGCCCACACCCATATGCACTGATGCTCCCAAATGGAAATCTTGCAATAGCATCTACATGGGCTGGGTCTCAGCCAAAACTTAGCCCTTAGCACATACAGCGTTAAAGAAAGATGTGATAGAGTCACAGTTTTGGAATACTGTTTGTAGCATGCTGTTCTTTGGCATAGTTCTACAGAATGTAAGAATAGATTTCTCCTAATTTTCCCAAGACACATTGTTTATCATAGAATCAGGCTTTAAAAATTACTATAGATTCGAAGGTAATTGATTGATTTAAATATCAATTAAAGATATTTTGGAAATTGTTTTAAAATGTTGTAACAGAGACTCATACTTGAAGAAGCCATCTAATTTTTACTAACTTCAGAAGAAGAAGGGAAAACATTAATGATGGGACAAATACAGTGATCCATGACCCTAATTGGAGAGCTGCAGTGAAGAACTTCCAGTAAAAAATAAATGATCAAATAATAAAGCAAACATAATTGAATACATTTTACAAACATAAGTGGTTTCTGATAATGTATTCACGAGTATGCTTTTATATTATACATTATTAAATTTCTTTTAAAAATAAGCATTTTATAACACTTATATATTCTATCTTGAAGATGATTGAGATGAGCTACACACATTTAATCAGTAAATATTTTTGTCATAAATGATTTGAAAGAGTAATCAATTATAAATTTCTAAGTCCCAGCACCATAACAAAGAAGGATAATATCATTAAGAAATCACTGTCTTATTTCAGTTTTTAAAAATCCTTTCCTTTTTGTATCACTATACTTTAAAAATAAAATTAAAGGAAAAATAAATAAGAAAATGCTCCCCAAAAGCTAATAAAAGAAATTCTATATGGATGGTTAGAGAAATATGTCTTTAGCCACTTGCAAGCAAATATCTTGTAAAAAGCCAAGTGGGACTTTGCAAGTTTGATATCATTATTAATAAAGACAATAATGCTGCATTTTTCTGTCCTTTATGTTTGTTATACCAGGGTTGCCAACTGGGACTACACACTCATTAATTGATGCTCAAGAAATATGTAAAATAAAATGCTATATCTCAATCCAAAGTGTATATGGCACTTCTATAATTAATTGCCATGCAAAGTCAGGGTGGTTTTTTTTTTTTGTTTGTTTGTTTGTTTTTTTTTACATAGATCACGAACAACATGGAACCATCAGTTTGAAGGGTTTGAAACCACCTTCCTGCCCATGCTTACAGGCACACTACAGAAAAGGAAGGCCCTGACCTGACCCCAAAACCCAACACAGGCTCCAGGGGAAAAGCTGTGTGCCTTATTCCAATCAGCCTCAGAAGTTCAGTGCATATAATTCCTAGAAAGAGTTTTGGAAAATAGAAGAGTAAAAATCAAATTTCTTAGTCGTTTTCATGAAAGACATAAAACTGAAATCCAGAGATGTACCAATACAAAGTTAATTATTTGGTCTTCTCCAATCTAAACATCTAGTGCAGGGTAACTTTTACCTTAGGCATGGCTTGAAAGCCTTTAAGCTGTGAGAGACAATTGTTATTCAAGATAGGCCTGATTATCCTATGGTACAGACAACCTCAACATCTTGGGTTACAAGCATAAAGTTTTCTTTCTCACTTCTGTTACATGTCCATCACAGGTTAGCTATGTCTCTAATGAATGTTTCCTTCTTTCAGATCTAGGCTGAAAGAGTCCCCTCTACCTAGAACATTGCTGAATGTTGCGACAGAGAGATAAAAGGACACAGCAACTACTCATTGGCTTTTAAAGTTTCTGTCCAAAAGAGACATCAATCACTTCTGCTCACATACCAATGGGCAAAGCGTGTCTCATGGCACAATGGATGTCAGTAGGACATGTGAGGAAATGTAATCCCTTCTCCTATCAGGAGCAAGTATTTGTGAACAATGATATAGTCTACCATGGGTAGCATCAGGCAATATATGTTCCACAAGTAAGGAAGAGGAACTGTCTGCTACTGTGGACTTAAGTGGGCAATGTTAGACTATTAGACACTTGGACCAACCATTACTTCATGATCAAGCAAAATGACCACAAAAAGTAGACAATTTGTGCAACCCCTAAAGTATTAGAAAGGAAGTGCTAAAATATCATGTTACTTAGAAGTAGTCAAATGCTGTTCAATGTTAACCATAGGGAAATGAAACATTATCTCCTAAATTATAAATTCAAAGAATTTATTTCCGGCCAGGGTTGTTGTTGTTAGGTTCCATCAAGTCGGTTCCAATTCATAGTGACCCTATGTACAACAGAATGAAACACTGCCTGATCCTGTGCCATCCTCACAATTGTTTTTATACTTGAGCCCATTGTTGCAGCCACTGTGTCAATCCATCTCATTAAGGGTCTTCCTCTTTTTCATTGACCATCTACTCTGCCAAGCATGATATCCTTCTCCAGGGACTGGTCCCTCCTGATAACATGTCCGAAGTATGTGAGATGAAGTCTCGCCATCCTTGCTTCTAAGGAGAATTCTGGCTGTACTTCTTCCGAGACAGATTTGTTTGTTCTTCTGGCAGTCCATGGTATATTCAATATTCTTCGCCAGCACCATAATTCAAAGGTATCAATTCTTCTTCAGTCTTCTTTATCCATTGTCCAGCTTTCCCATGCATATGATGTGATTGAAAATACCATGGCTTAGGTCAGGCGCACCTTAGTCCTTAAAATGACATCTTTGCTTTTTAACACTTTAAAGAGGTCTTTTGCAGCAGATTTACCCAATGCAATGTGTCATTTGATTTCCTGACTGCTGCTTCCCTGGGCGTTGATTGTGGATCCAAGTAAAATGAAATACTTGACAACTTCAATCTTTTCTCCATTTATCATGACTGGCCAGGGTATAGGGAAGAACTTCATTCATGTCTCAAGTAGTCAGTCACAGAACAGTACTGCTTCAAGAGAGATGGGCTCTAATGTTTCTTCTCAGATTTTGGCTCTTTCCTTGATAATCTGAAGTTTGATTTGGTGCAGGAATCTTGAGACCTCCTCATAATGAATTCTTCTGTCCTTTGAGGAATCTACAGGCTTTAGAGTCCTGAAGACCTAGGCCCTGGTGGAAGTTTTCGACTGTTCCTCAGTAGCATTTTCATTTTAATGGAAACTTTTTCAGCGTGATCACTTTTATGAGACCCAGATAAAAGTCCCAATTTTTAAAATTTATTCTCAGAAAAATTTTATGGATTGTTTTTATAGTAAATAGCAGGAATCATCCAATGTAAGCAAAAAATTCTGCCATTACTAGTGAAACTGTATAAGTAGGCAACAAAGATCTTGTTGCCCTAAATATTTTGCTTCTCTAAGCAGCAAAGCACATTGTCATTTTAGACAACAAAGCAAATATTGGCACAGAGATCCAGGAGCTAATCTCTGGAGTTTTAGATAAGGTAACTTCTGGAAATTGTTAGTAGCATTTACTATTTGCCTCTTTTTCAATTTCTTCACAAAAGAGACACAATCTCTGAGGTACAAATGCTCACTTTTGTAGTTTGAATGTTATGCTTGTCATTGTTATCAAAAGCTGTGGAAAATATGACAATTTTGTTGTCCTGTTTGGGAAAAGTCATTTTGATCCAATATTTTTGGGTTCAAAGAAGTAATTGTAAAATTATGGGAAAAGTCATTTTGGTCCAATATTTTTGGGTTCAAAGAAGTAATTGTAAAATTATTGTTGAAGATATATTAATATAATGTTTAAATTGAAGAGTCTCTCTGCAAGAAGTTTTCCTCATTCTCCGCATTTTCCTCTATGGTGGCTATGACATGATTCATTTATGTCGTCTTTTCTCCCTCCTGCTGGGTCTTCCTTCACAAAATGGTGCTGCACTGTCAGCACTGGCTCAGAATTTGCAACGTGGCGAGGCTGCCTTTCTCACAGTATTTTAAGTGTATTCAAGCTGTGAAAAGTGTCACAGCAATACTCCCATTCTGTGTCAGCTGAACTGTGTTTGCTCATATTCATATGTTGTATTGACTACAATTCAAACCTAGTTATTTGTTTTTTATAAATTGCCACAAAATAGAAGGCATATTTTAGCAGTGCTTTTGAACCACCAAACAGAACACCAATTTTTAGGCAGATCTATACCATTCCTTTTTCAGAAGTGTCAATTCTTAAACCAGCAGGCAAGACTACATTTTATTAAATGGCTCATTCTAATTAAACCCAGGGTGGTCTTACTTATAGATGAATTGTGCTGCTATCCCAGGAAAACCATTTAACCTGTCTGTACTTAGAGAGTATCTCTGCTTACCTGCTGTCTGATTTCAAACCATGAAATGAGAAGCTTCTGTTTTTGAAATCAGGTTTCTCAGAAGTGCTGGTTTTGACAGTGGTTACTACTTTATTAAAGAAAGAACAAGATAGTTAAGTAGACTTTTGACCACTACTGACATCACTCTAGACCGTTTCTACATGATGTAAAACGCCAGATCAAAAGTGAGTTATCCAGTGTACTTGGGGCTTTTTGAAGGGCCAAATCAGGCACTGAGAAAACTAAATGATTGCGTGCAAATCTTCTTTAGAAAGGAGAGAGAAAAAACAGGAAGAACTTCAGTTTCATTAGATATATTAACATGACCTTCGCTTATATGTTTAAAAAATGATTCTTTTTATATTTCATTTAGAGATTCTGCTATCTATTGAATATATACATTATTAGTTTAATGTGCATATTATGCTTCATGAAACAACTGTGATTGAATAGTCTGGAAATAGAGTTTCTTTTATAAATTCAGTCTTAGTACTATAAAAATAGGAGACCTCTTTAGAAATTATGTCAAGAAAAACAGTCTACCTAAGTTTGCAGGTGCATGACAAAAATACCTCAGTTCACAGCTTCTATTTGTACCTGCTTAGATGAAGGCAAGCAGGTAAACCTTTAAAATCTTCCCATGATTATCTCCCAAGTGCCACATTCCCTGCTTTCTATATTTCTTTCTTTTCTTGAGTCACCCAATGTCTTCTTCTCTCTTCACAGAGTATGAACTAACATCTTACACAAGTGTCTGATTTATTCTCCATAAGAGATGCCATTTATTGACATTTTCCCCTAGCAACCATACAAAATGTGCTCAATAAACTTGTAGAAAGAAAAAGTAAACAATAAAACACATAACTCATCTGTTATTCACCACCCCAAAATAGCATATGGTTTTACTTCCAGTATTTTTTCTGCGTCTATTCCTCATCTCTTCCTGGGCTTTCTCTGTTTTATCCACATACTTTTTCTAGATGGTAATCTCCAGGCATGCCTACAACTCTCCTTCACTTAGCACATGGAGTTTACTTTCAAAACTCTCCAGCTTAAAATTCTACAATGGCTTCCACCAATAATCACAAATACTATGTGATATAAATACTTACTAAAAGATTAACTCAACTGTTGTTTTCTATTTTAGATGTTACCATCTATTTTAAATGTTGCCATATAATATCAAAGTACATCTCATTCTTATTTCTCTTTCTTCTCCTCTAATCATCAGTCTTATATTACAAAATATGATTCATGGATTGATACATACAGTGATACTGTTATAATCATTAGTGTATCATTTACTCTGCATTTGACAATTCTGCATGAAAATGATCACTTCTTTTTATTAGTAATCAATAATTATAAACCTATTTGAAAAAGTTAATGATCCTATAAATCTGTGAATACTTTCAGTTAAATCTATAATATTCTCTTAACTTTATATTCCCTTCCCACATTGATCCTTTTTTTCCTAAGACTTGCTATTCTTAATTTTAATCTTAAGCATATTGACATTCTGAAGGATAATCATAATTCAGTTTTAACAAACGTATCACTCATAAAATGTCTCCTAAATGGCTGTAATCTTTTTTAGTTTCCTGGTTTTGAATAGTCTTATTTCTATTATCAACAATGAACTTTAAGGTACCTCATTTCCACTAGAGCAAATGGTTGTTGAATTCAATGACTCACTCAGCACAGAATTCATTAGACATTGGTTTATCAGTCAAAGATGACATTTGTTTTGAGCCAGATGGGTTTTCTTGAGGAAATCCTTTAACTGGATGCAGATTTGATTAGATTTTAGCTTTCCTACAATATTAGGCATCAAAGCTTCATATGGCACACACAGCCTGCAATATATTTGTATGTATTTGACATGATTTTAATAGCCAAGGTTTTCAAAATAAAACATTGTACTTTTCCTTTAGTTTATCTATTTATGGTATTTGACATTTTATTTGTTTTAACACATCCATCATCTTATAAATTTATTTCAAAAACCTAAAATTTTAAGGTATATTTTAAAATCAAATGTTAAACAATAACTCCAAAGGCCAAAAAACAAAAATCTCATTTGACTAGGATACATAGTAACAATGGACTAGGAATAGTATCACAAGTATACATCTCCCTAACTCTTCTATTTTTCATATCCTGCATATCTTTCTCATTGGCAGTCCTGAGATTTCTACCTAAAAGAAAAAAAAAAAAATATCTCTTGACAGCTATCATATCCAAAGACATGCATGGACAACAGCAGTATTGATCAAATTTGCGTCCTGTCTTTGACTCTAACACCCTAAATCCGTTTTACTCAAAGCAGTCAGATTAATCTTTTAAAGAGATAAATTAGGGAACTTTACTTATTGTAATGAGAAATAGGTAATTTGGATCAGTCTTACCAATTGGGGCAGCTATTATGGTTGGATATGTAATATACATACATGTATACATATATGAGAGCCCTGATGGTGCAGTAGTTAAGAGCTCGGCTGCTAACTAAAAGGTCGGCAGTTCGAGTTCAGCAGTCGCTCCTTGGAAACCCAATGGGGCAGTTCTACTCTGTCCTATAGTGTGGCTATGAGTCTGAATCAACTCAACGGCGATGGGTTTGGTTTATGCATGTAAGTATACACACATATACATACATGGGCATATGCATATACATATGCATATGAAGTGTTAGAAAGATAATAGGAGTAAGGAAACTGGGCCACCATCTGGCTTAGGATCAAATCTGGGAAGGTGGGCTACTTTGCTACTTTAGCCCTAGGCCATTTGTTCATTCCAGGAGAGGTGGCTGATAGGGTGAACAGTGCTTTTATCAGATTTATGGTACCGAGTCCAGGGTCCACCAAAGTAGGTGGCTTAGTAAATGCCCCTTGTCTTGAGGACGCCAAGTACCCCAGCAATGACAGCAAACCAAAATTAGGTAGACTGTCACAGGGACTGCAGCTCAGCTTTGATTTTCTCTCTCTGTAATACTATTCAAGGCATAAATATGAACAAACTAAAGCCAACAACCACAAAATGGATGAATTTTAAAAGCATAATATTGAATAAGGAACCCAGATAAAAACAATAGATACTAAATTATTTCATTTATTACAATGCACACATGGAATGTGTAGCTAATTGTCTCCAAGAACAACTAACTGCCTCCTTTGCCATGAGACCAGAAGAAATAGGTGATGCCTGGCTACTATTACTGAACATTTTGATCAAAGATTCTATAGAAGAATCGTGATCAAAAGCCAGAAAAATTGGAACACAATTTCAAATTCTTATGGAATCCAGATTTTCTGGAGCCATTGAGTCTAGATGAACCTCTGACAACTATTGTTCTGAGATAGTCTTTAAACATTGAACCTTAACCAGAATTATCCCCTGAAGTCTTCTTTAGGCCAAACAATAGTTTAGCTTAATTAGTAAAGAATGTTTGTCTTGAGCATTGTGCTCTTTTAATGAACTAACTACATACGATCAAATTGACAAAAGCAATTTGAAAGGTTAGATATGGAGCTCAGGAGACAGTGAGTTTATGTTAATGAAGGAGGAACAATTCAGAAAAGGAGCATGAGAATGGTTGCACAACTTGAAGAATATAATCAATGTCACTGTACTGCACATGTAGAAACTGTTGAATTGGTGTATGTTCTGCTGTGTTTATTTTCAAAAACAACAATAACAGAAATAAAATAAATTATTCGAGAAACTATAATGTTTAGGGATGTGTTCTTAGGTGCTAAAGTGATATGAGAAATCAAGGAAGTATTTATGATAAAAGTAAGGATAATGATTCCTCTGGTGGAGGGAAGAGGTTTGTAATTAGGGAGGAGACATAAGGAAGAGTGATGGCATACTGCCATTGTTCTATTTTTGGGTGATGTCTACACAAGTGATCACTTTGTGATAAATCATTAAATGTATATTTTTGTTTTGACTATTGTGCACATGTGTGCTGTATTTTAAAATAAGAATATTAAGGTGTAAATTAGATCATGTTGCTCTATACTGAATATCTGCCACTATCTCCCCATTCTCGTTTGAAACAGCTTTGCCTGCCCTGATCATTTCACTCTTGCCACACTCCAGTCTCAAAAAGACAAAAATCCTACCCATTTTAGAGTCTTTGCACTTGAGCTTTCCTCTTACTGCAACCTACTTTTACTGGCTTGTCCTATTAACTATTTCCTCATCCTTCAGCCCCACATTAATTGTCACTTTCTCAGAGATGCATTTTTTGACCATTCATTCTAAACCAAAAGCCACCTCACCACTTACTCTCTCTCACCTTGTTTGTTTCCTTTACAGCAGAAAGCTCAATACTATGAAATTCAGTTTGTAATATTTTTGGCTGTATCTTTTATTTTTTCCTTGTTTGTCACTCCGCTATAATGTAAGATATGTGAGGGTAGGCACAATTTTGGTCTTTATTCTCATCACTGAATGAATCAGTGGCCAATAAAAATTATTTTGAGAAGAAACGCTGCCATTTTTAAAGATTAGTCATTATACTATTGTTGGTAGAAGTAGCATAAGATCTTTCTTTGTAATTTGGTTGTCATAGTTATGCTGCTAGACAATAAAAATATCTATTTACCCCAACTATCTAGAAATATCTTAAACAAATTTTCACATGTGTTCAGTGCCAGTTTTCAAAATGACACATTTTTTTGGATAAAGCAAAGTGAAGTATTTCTTTCTGAGATAATTATGAAACAAGGGAAGGAAATGCCTTACTTTAGGCAGTAATGAAAAAGCTTATTACTATTGTATTTCTTTCTTATTTGGGAAATTACATATGTCTTCTAAGGAACTTTGCCTTGATATGTTATGACTTTGCCATGGTAGTTATAACTACAGAGAGTATTTTTCCCTCATGGCAAATATTTTTAAAGGAGAATGTTTTACATAAAACTGTACTCACCTTTTCATAATAATTAACCAGTATTTGGTACTGATATGAGAAACTAATTTTCTACTATTGATTATCGGGCCTTTTGGCACTGTGTCTCTTTCTGCTTCATTAAATAAAATAACTTACTTGCCATATTTACTATGTAAGTACTCATTTACTTTCCCACTTGAATAAGTGGGAAATACTCTCTATTAACTTGTAAGCATCAAAGTGAGTCAGTCAGAGCAAGGATAGAAATTTCAAAGGTCAGCTGCCACTTCTGTGGTAGCACTGGCTCCAGGTAAACACTTTGTGTTTTCTTATGAACAGTGACACAGCACAGGAGCCTTCACAGTGCAGGTGGCCCAGTGCCACCAGCAGGGTCGCCATTTGCTTCATTTGCAAACACTTCTTTTGCCACCATGAAAATCACCTGAGAATTAAAAAGTCTTTCAAAGATTAGGAGAAGAAAGCTACCAGGTACACAGATAACAAAATTGTTTAGAGAAACCCTGGGGTAGGAAATGGACTTCTACACTTTTTTCATTTATTTGTTTTTATTTTTATTTTTTTAATGTTGTTGTTGTTGTTAGTTGCATTGGGTCAACTCCTACTCATAGCGACCCTACGTTCAACAGAATGAAACGTTGCCCAGTCCTGCGCCATCTTCACAATCATTGGTATGCTCACGTCCATTGTTGCAGCCACTGTGTATTTTGAATGCCTTGCAGCTTAGGGTGCTCACCTTCCAACACTGTATCAGAAAGTATTTTGTTGTGCTCCACAGAGTTTTCAATTGGCTAATTTTTTGAAAGTAGATTTCCAGAACTTTCTTGGTAGTCTTAGTCTGGAAGCTCCTCTGATATCTGTCCACTATGAGATACCCCACTGGTGTTCGAAATACTGGTGGCATAGCTTCCAGTATCACAGCAACATGTAAGTCATCACAGTATGACAACTGACAAATGGTTGGTGGTTTTTATGTTACCTATCTGCTGTTCTACATGCCCATCTCTTTGTAAGAATCAACATCACCCTCACCACCACCCCAGCCCCCCACACAAGCATCTAAAGCAAAGAAAAAGGTTACAAACATTTTTTAAAAGATAACAAATCAACCTGTAATTCTTCATGCTAATGGTAAGGTTTGTGTTTTTGCTTCAAGTTAAAATTACTACCTTTCAGGTGAATTATCTTACTATTTTTATTTTTTTGAGACCGACATAGGCTGTCAGGGTTCTACATTTGGCATTATTGCATCCAGTTAATGTAGACAGCTTATTTTTATAGTGCAGCGTTTTATAGATTTTTTTATTGCACCATTAAGAGCATCTTGATTTCTGCAATATTCCCAGATTTTCTTGTCATAATACCCAACATTCCACAGCCCACTTTGTGCTCAGACTCAGCATTCACTTACATCCAGTTTTCTGCCTCAGGAGGCCAGGTAATGAGATGAGCTTCAGAAAAAGAAATTGCTGGTGTAGTTTTTTACATTAGAGTCTGAAGAGATTGTTTTCTTTTCGATTGCAAGTCAGTACCTGGTTCACAGATATTTCTCCTGGTAGGTAAGCATTGCCAATTAAGTGTTCAGGTCGTAAGCTGTCATTTGATTTTCACTTGCTAAACTGAGAAATAAGATGTTTATTTCAATAGTCTATGAATTTTAATGGAAATTTTGTGGAACTTTTCAACCACTCACTAAAGTAAAAATTTGGCCACTTATGGTATTGTAAACCTATTTTAAGTCTAAAGAAAACTATTAAAGAATTTGTATTATTGATGCTGATTTAGTTTTGGCACTATAACAGAGCTATTTCAATAACAGAGGCAGTATTTTGTTTTGGAGTTATGTTCCACATATTAATACTGCATTATCTGTTTATTCACCCATTCAAAATACATATATATTCCCTAAAAATAACATTTGAGATTCTCACTTGATTTCTGTTGATATTGAACAAGGGTCTAATCTTTGGTAGTTAGGTATGTGGTTGACATGGAGGAGAGTATGACAGTCATGATTAGAAAGAACTGATTTTAAAGACAGTGAACTCCAGTGTATGTGGATATGTGTTTGGAATGCTGTTCAAAAGCCGAAAATCAAAGCATTCTGAATATGTTAATGTCAGCATTTATGTATAGACCTAGTGGCTTGTGATCCATCAGATGACACAATTGCCACTAAATGCAGGGACTAGAAGGTCTTTCTGGAAGTGGTCCAAAACACTGCATCAGTATAATTTCAAGGCCCTAATATGCCAATGATCTAAGTACTGATCACTACAGCCATTCCAGTTTTCTCATTTTACAAGAGAAAACATTAGAAAGCAGAGGGATCTACAGTAATTGCCACAGCATGATCAGTTCTTAACAGACAAGATGAGTAGACTTTATTTTTCCAGAAGTCTATATATAAACTTTTATCCAAATGATTAATGTCAGTTTGCATGAAAATAGCAGAGAGCATCAGCAGATAAACTTTCAGCGGTCAAAAAAAAAAAAAAAAAAAAACATAGATGAGACCTAGCATAAGTCTAAAACTTGATTTTGAAGATTAGATTTATTCATCTAGTTAGTCTGAAATCTGAATGACTTTTTTTCTCTCTCTCTCTTTCTCTCTCTCTTTTCCCTAGAGCCGGTATTGAGGCCCAAGTAGGATGTTTTAATTCATTCTAAAGCGGATGAAAATCTTGAGTGGCTATGTAATTGTTTGGAATCATTCAGTTTTATTCCGGTGACACTGAGTCAAATACCATATATTTGCTATTGTACTTGATATTGGGAATAAAGCAAGATAGCTAAGTTTAATGGACTAGAATCAGCAAAAGGCTTAATAATGTATAATACTAAAATAAAGGTGAGTAAGAAGGGAATGAAATTTTAAAAATTAGGGAAAACTAAGATAACTTTAAAGAGGGATAAATGATTCTACATTTGACTGTCAAGAAGAAGTTATTGATAAAGTTTGGAGGAGTTTGGCTGAGGTTTTGAACATTGATTGTTCTTTACTGGCCAATATTAATAACAATAAAAATAGATACCTGATAAGATATTAGCTATTAAATGATTGCTCCATGTTCATATTTTGGCTTTCACCAAGTGAAAATTCTTTTTTCTCACAATTCTTGGATATGCCAGTTGGTAGAAAACTGAAGTGAAATGTCCTCTGAATCTTTTTGCTCTGTGCTTCAGAACTGGACCTACAATTTTTGTTTTAAGAACCATCATGCTGTATTGGAAATCATATGGACTATGGACAGAACTGAGGTCTTATTCTCAATTCACTACCCACCAACTCCATGAGTTTAAGCAAGATTTTAAACTCTATGACTCAGCTTTCTCATCTGTAAAAGGTTGGTTTTATGAAGATCACTATTATGGTATGGCATCCCTGTGTTACTGAAGTGAGTTCGCGGAAATTTTAGGCTGATAATGGAAAAAGATATGACCAGGATACAGCAGTGTTGTACAAAAAGCTATTTATTAGCGTCTATGCATTGACAGTCACATGCAGGGAGTGATTCCCTACAGCAGGAAGCCTCC
The DNA here is from genome assembly GCF_000243295.1 of Trichechus manatus latirostris. Classification (NCBI taxonomy): domain Eukaryota; kingdom Metazoa; phylum Chordata; class Mammalia; order Sirenia; family Trichechidae; genus Trichechus; species Trichechus manatus. The sequence continues at coordinate 611,811 of NW_004443986.1, forward strand.
TAAAGTGGCACAGGGAGTTATCAGAAAAGGAAGAGAGCAAGGGAAACCCCAAGGAAGAAGAGAGAAAAAGTGGGGAACTTAGGTATGCCTAGGCGATGTCCCTCTGCAGCAAGATGGGGAGCTTCTGGGCCAGAGAACTCCAAATGGCAGCAAGAGTTTGGAGTTCTTATAACTACAGGATTTTATCTTACCTAGTGTGATGGTTAAGATGGTGTGTCAACTTGGCTGGGCCATGATTCTCCGTGTTTTAATGTAATCACTCCCATGATTGAATATACTGTGAGTAGCCA